>NW_010167246.1:0-18017 GCF_000695765.1 Mesitornis unicolor
TGGTCCCTGTCCTCTAAGTCCTCCCGTTTGCCGTGGTCAGCCTGGTGTAGAGAGGCAAGGGAGGCCTGTGCCTCGCTCTCATGAGCTTCTTCTACCCGTTGGGCCTCAGGGAAGGGAGGGACCGGCTCCAATGGTCTGTCTCATTCTCACACTCCCTGGTTGTTCCCAGCCTACTTCCCTCCTCCCTGAGCTCCACCGCTATGCAGAGGAGCTCCTCTACTTGGGCACACCTCCCACAGGCTGCTCACTGCTGCCATCAGACATCGGGGTCCAGCCTGCAGCTCGACACCTGGGTGTCAGTGTGCTCCCACCTTGCTCTGGGTAGGAAGCTGCGTCTGCCTTGGTGGGTGCATGGCTGAGGGAGGCCATGGCTCTCTGCCTGGGGGTGACCATTGCTGACCGGCTGCTGTGGCTGGGCCTCAGCGCCCTTCCTGCTTGAACTGCAGCGCAAACTGCCGCACCACCCCCTGTTTGCCGGTCCTGTTCACCGCACTCTGGGTCGCTCGCATTACTTTCTTTGTATGAAAAATTATGACTTGTGATGAGTGCTTTCGATAAAACTGTGTCCTATTTGCTTCTGCAGTTTTTATTTGCAATCATGCTTTTTTTTCATTGCTGCTGCTTGTTGAAATAGGTTTTCTGTCTGTTAAACAGCAATTTGATTCACAGTTACATCTGTTTGTAGAGACTATGCTCAGGTATTTATTGTGCATAAAAACAAATACAGATTATTAGTTAAGGTTTTTTTAAATTGAAAATATTTAAACCTGAATTGTTTAAATTGAAATTATGTAGTACCAAAACTGCAAACTTTGAAACGAGATATTTACTGTCTTAATTTTCACTCTAGCCTGCCGCTGACAATTTGGCTCACAGGGGTTGCTTGTTTGCTCAGAGAAGAAAGCTTGACACTCCATGTCTGTAAGAAATACGAATGAGATGCCACTCCTTTTGTTGTCTCTTAATATCAGTGCCAGTATTTTAAAAATGGGAACCTAAGGTTAGACCAGCAAGTCTGTTTTTAAACCCAAACTAGGAAATTGGCGCTGAAGAGCACCAGTTGCATTGGAGATGTGTTGAAGTTCCTGCTTGCTCTAGGAAAATGCGATCTATACTAAACTTCTATAGTAGGTATAGGTAGGTGGAGAGTATCATTGGGAATAAATGTCTTTGGTGTTAGGCTGGGCTTTATTGTGGATCTCAAATGTCTGGAGGTGGTGTGAGCCCTCATTGACTGCTGGGGTCTGCATTTGTCCTGTGGTTGTGTTGGCATTCGAGGGGGAGTTGTCCTTTTCATGTGTAGCTTGTGGTTGAGCTCTTCAGAGAAATCAGTGCAAGGTATTACCGTTTTCTGTATCATGTACTATTTCAATGACTTGACAAAGGAAAGAAACAAGTAGGAGTATGCTTTTGAATAGTAAAAGCATTTAATATGATTAGTTTTTTTTAAAATGTCATATTTGCAGAGTACCTTATTTTTCCCTCCAGTTCTTTAACTGTTGTATTGTCTGCTGTGGTGACACCCATTAGGTGGTTCTCTGGAATAGGATTTCAATTTCAGGAAAGGATTTGGATGGTGGTAATGCTGGGTTTTTTCCCTTTACATGACTTGAGTGCTGCACCAAGTTGAGTATCCCACTCAGATTTTATACAAAAACTTTCCTATAACTTAAGCACAGAATATGCATCGAAAGGAGACGTGTTTGAATAAATCAGCAGTATTATGGACATATTTGTTGTAACCTCGTTAAAACTACAGTGGCCTTCAACTGCTATCTGCAGGACTGACGTCCTTCATGCATTGAAATCAGTTTCCGAATCTGGTGTTCCATCAGATGAATTTTTGCAGATTTCTCCAGTAATTTTCATATTTCAGGCACTTACAGATGAATTTGAATCTTTGTTAATTGCCTAAAATATACGTGCAATGAGTGTACTTTTTGGTTTAAAACACCTTTCTCTCACATAGTGGACAGCTGAGTACTGGATCCTTAATTCTGTTAGTCCCTTGGTGCTTTGTCTGCTACCCCTTGGTGATGGAAGGGCTCTTTCCTTGAGACCATGGAAAGGGCATGACTTTGTTTGCTTTTGGACCTATTAGTTGTTAGGTGTTTATGCAGTCCACTTTGCCACCTATAGCTCTCCACAGGTTGCTCTCTGAGGCTGCAGATCTCAAATCTTGGCATTGGCTCAGAGTTGTCTCCTGAGCAGCATCCAAGTAAGTTCTGTGCGTTCTCATTTCAAGCCAGACGAATTACTCTGAGAAACCAGTTGCTTCATAGTGCTGTTTGTGGTGGTGGACATTTTAAGTTAAAGGCTACTCAAACTAAGTTTAAAGTGTTCCTTAACCTGATGGCTGGGACATTGCTGCTGGCAGTTTAACTCCTGCATACCACTCTGTTGGGCAGCCATCCGTATCACGTCATTATGTTGTGTGGGATTCGATATTTAAATGCCCTAGGGGTTCAGAGGTAGAGGTGGGAGTTATTTTCTTTTCATTTGTGCACTCTATTTAATCTCATCATGAATTATACTACATGTTACTGCCAGAATATTTACTCATTCATGCTGCGTGTCTTTATACAGAAGATAAGAAGTTGCAGAACTGTTGTCTGGCCCTTGGGAGCAGCAGGAACTTCACATTCTTCCTTCATCTTCTTATCCAACTTGTAACTTCAGGCAATTGTATTTGTGCTGTAGGATATGTAATAAAAAGTTGACAATGGAAACAGAGCAGCCTGTTCTGAATGGTTTCTTTATTTGGCTGATAACCCCTGATATTCATACAGTCTATATGCTTTAGAAAGTAGATAGAGAAAGCAGAATAATGCTGGAGATTCTGCATTTAAAAAACAAAATCTGAATCACTTGGCAAAAACCCCACTATCTTAAAAGTTGAAGAATCAAGCTAGGCAATTCTTAATAGCTATTATTTGCAACCGGTTATAAATAAAAAGGAACTTTTTGGGACACCCTGCTGGGTGTTGTTCCCCTGTCAAGTGATTATTCTGGCCGTCTGGTGGCATCTGAATTAGCTGGGAACAGAGCCGTGACTTTTACATTCTCACCTGGGCTTAATGTGTAGTCTTACAGGAATTGCTTTAGCAGCTGGGTAGTGCAGCACCGATCATAAAGACAGATCTCACTATTTGTTGAGCTAGACCTGAGTGTTTCAACATTTATTAACCAGGTCTTCCAGTTTTAGGTGTTAGGTGTACAGTCAGGCATATCCAGGCAGTTAGGTCAAATCCTGGAAGCAACTGGACTTCAGGCAAGGGTTGGGATTGGAAAAATGGCATAAATTGGCATAACCTAAATGAAAGAAGATAAACACCGTATGTTGTATCAGCAAGATTTTGTTAAATAGGCTATTGTTTGTTGTTTTTTCTATGATGTACAAGTAGCTGTAATAAAAGGTTGAGTTAAAGGTACGTGTGTTGATCCCATTTTGGGACAAAACAGACTCCTTTTCTCTGGTAAATGCTTTTATGCTAACAAAAATGCACATTCACAGATGACAGTTCCACATTTTCAAGGCAGAATGATTGCCAGGCCTTTTTGTTTATTTGTCTGTGTAATGCCAGCAGCTCGCAGTGTTCAACCTGACATGAGGGTCTCTGACACAAGTTCACGAGCAAGGTCCACGCTGTGCGGGCAGTGAGGGACTCCTGCCAGTGAGGACAACCTGCCTCGCTGCACCCAGGGTGAGGGGCGGGGAGCGCTGCTGCGGTGCTGCCACTTAAGATCCTTATAGGGATGCTGGTCTGAGTCCTGAAGGTATCTGTGCGTGAAGAAACAGTGATTTAAAAGTCTGTAAATAACGTTGGGATTTGGTGGTTCAGTGCAAACAGAGAAGTGTGTGCTTATGATCTGCCCACTTTGTTTTTGTGGGCATTGGGTAAACCCCAGGAAGCTGTCATAAACAGAGGGGTTTTTTTTAATAAACTCATTGAATAAAAAATGTTTCCTATTGCAATGGCCTGTAGTGGTGCAGGCTGGCTGACCCCCCTCTGCAGAGGGGCTTGCAGTCCTGTCGTTCCTTTCATTTGGAAGGTGTAGAGCGTGCTCCAGAGCCGTGTGACTTTTTGTAAGCCTGGATTGCTTTGATGGTTACGTTCTGGATTCTCCACTGCAGATCCTTTGCTGCTTTTGTATTTTCTGAGAATTTCCTTGGAAATTTAAGAACATAAGGCAGGTTCTTTAAATACAGTGCTCTTGAGGAGTTGCTATTGCTGTTGCAATGGAAAGGACGAACAACTTGGAGTTCTCTTCTGCTAAGACAGATTTAATGGAGGCAGCAGTGAAGTGGAAGGGTGAAACTGTTACGAGTACTGATCAGCAAACAGAGATTGCAGAGCAGATGTGATAGAGGAATATGGAAAGTTTCAATAATGGATCTAACTTTGGTGATAGTAATTCCTATTTCCATATATATACATATGAAACCTTGATGTTCAGTGGGTTTTGTTCTCAGAGGCCGTGCAGAAGCTGTTCAGATGAGAACACTCCAGCACGCTCTTGGTAGGCAAAAAGGTGAAAGGAATTGCCGAAATCGTGTGCCACGTCTCCAGGAAAGCTTCCTTTGCAAAGAGCGGGAGTCAAGTGGTACGGTGAACGCAATTATTATTCTTGCAAGGACAAAGCTCAAGTGAGTTGACAAGAGTAGAGACTCAGTAGAGAGAAATTAGAGAGATTGATACTTCAGGAATTTTGAACGCTTTTGATGAAATAACAGTTCCTCATGAAGGAAAGTTGGTTGTTGGGTCCTTGGACAGAGCGTAGCTACCTAAGGCTAAGTCTGCAGTACGGTTTGACTGTCAGAGACAGGTTAGAGGGGTCATAGTGGAAGGTGGTAAACTCAGGCTAGATTTGGTTACAGTTGGCCCAGCGACTGCAAAAAATGCAAAAACATCACTGCCCCTCTTCTTTATTTTTTAAATGTAGCAATAATATAGGAAGGTTTGGGGTTTGTTTTGGAGCAGTCAATATGCTATCAAGATGGCTTAAAGAAAATGTTGGTGACTGTACCTACAATAAAGGGTGATTCAAAGATCTGTTTATCTTTTAGAAATCCTTACAGAAGCAGCAAATAAACTCCTGTTTACAGACCCGCTGTTCCGTGTGTATGGGTAAAAATAATGCTTTAAAGAACTGCAAGTCAGCCAAAGGTTTCTGTCTTGCACATTGGACAGGGTAATTTCTTTGGCAGCTGTGACTAATGAAATCGGTAGTACTTTTATTACTTTGTTAGAGAAGCATCAAACTTTATTTTGCCTATCTGTAGTCTACTTTCCAGGCTTTGCAGGGCTGTCTTGGAAAGATTTGGAGTGCACTGACAGTGCTGAGCCAAGGCCTCTCTGTGGCAGGTAGTTTTCTGTTGTGCAGAAGCCACTGAAATTAATTTTCTTCTTGTCACAGAACAGGAATTAAAATGGCTTGAAACATTGGAATTCCAGCGTAACTTGGAGATTGTAAGATGTCTTCCACTTTGTCTTCTATTTATGGAGGGTCAGATACTAGGAAGGCATTTGCTGGGTGAAATACTTACTTTCTTTATACAATTGAAAGTTAGAAAATACCTAAGTGTTATCCAGGCTAAAAAATCCAGTCACTAAAAAAGAGAAGACAAAATTGCAAGAAAGGTCTTAAACCCTATTTGGACACTAGAAGGTTTAGGGAACTAGGAGCTTGCATGAAGTCTGGGACTCTGGAGAACCTTCCTTAGAGGAGCAGGACCTCTGCTGAGGGTTCCAGCAGGGAGAACGACAGGAGGATGGGGCAGGAGGGAAGGGATGTAGAAGTACGTACGTATAATACTTTACTTCCCAAGAAAATAAATTTAATATCCTGTCTGGCAGCTGTGTGCTGTCCTTCTGGTGCTGTGGGTGCAGAGGAATGGTAAATGGGCGCTTAGAGAAGCAGCAATGTGGTTGTTGAATCACGAAACACGAGGAGCAAGAATCCGTCGTGCTCCATGTGGCACGAGAATCAGTGGTACTCCGGGTGGCAGGTTAGACAGAGCCTGAGTTTGTGCCTGCCCTGCTCTGGCATGAGGCGAATGGAGTTAAAAAATCCTCGAGCTGGGGAGAGGGGAGCAAGCAGAGCATTGGCAGCTCTCGCGCTCCTGCAGCAGCGCGGCTCGTGGGGTTTTGGTGAGTTACTTATTCAAATGTAGCAAAAGTGATCGTGCAGACATTTGCTGATCTATGAATTTTAAACAGTTCCTTATCTTTAATATCTGTGATGGTTTCTTACACTGAATGCTGCTCTGAATATTTGTTTGCTTTTGCCTCTCTCGGTCCTGATTTCAAGGGTGAGGTTTGTTCAAAGGAGACAAAAATGTGCCGTTGCGCCCTGATGGAGATGGTTGCTGATTTGCTGTGGCAGGTAATCAGCTGTATCCTTCCACTGAGTTGGCAGCAGTGTCTAGCCAGAGTCTCTGACGTTTTCCCCCAAAAGGATATGGCTGTTTTAAGGAAATGTACTGACCCCAGCATGGAGGGTGTTGGATGTGTCTGTACTGAGAGTGCATTGCTACAGGAGTGAATGAAACGTGCACTAGATAGCTCGAAAGTTAATTTTCTCCAGCACTGTTGATTTTGGTTCTGATTGAAAAATTTGCTTCCTAGGTATCTTATTTTTTTTGTGCTGGAAATACTAAATTATGGTACTCCAAACTACTGTGATACGGAACTCACCACTCTACCTGTAATATATTTCATAAAAATGTTTATAAGGAATCAAGTAGTACACATTGTAAGGGGACCTAGAATAAAATTGGCTTCTACCCAAATAGTTCATTATGTTGGGTTCTGTTTGTACTATAGATTTTTTTTTTTAATAAATTCTACACTTCATCTTAAGTTGTCATCCTAGATGGTCCTTTCCATTTTTTGACTTTCTCCTCTCAGTGCTGGGTTGGCAGAGGCACGGTCAGGCTGCGTGGGGTCCCTTTGTCCTTGGAGAGGGTGCAAATGTGTTTTCCAAAGCCCTGATGTTCTCTGCCTGGCTTATCTCCTAGGGTGAAGGACCCTGTGTAACTGCATTTCAGTGAGCTTAGATCTGCTTCATTGTTGATAGGGTGTGTGGCCTGCAAGTACCCAGTCGCATACAAATCTTGATTGCTAATACAGGCTCCGTCTCCCCTGGAGCCACTGTCTCATCTTGCAGCAAAAGGGGCAACTGGTGCCTGTGTTCATGATTGACTGTAGTTGCGTTATATTGGGGAAAAGGTTAAACAAAAAGGCTTGGAGTTGTCTTTTGCAGGCTGTGGAAATTGCTTGTTTCTGCAATAATAATAATAAAAACAGAGGGTTAAGTGAGCGTCTTGAGCTGACCGCAGGTTGTGATGGGAATAAGGCTCAGGAGGGTCTGTGCCCCTTGCATTGCAGAGCTCCGTCCGCTGCAGTGGCAGGATTGGGCCTGCTGGCCTGTATCGTTGGTGCAGTCTTTGTGAAGAAAAAGTCTCTCCTTGAGGCTTATTTTGTCACATGAATTCTAGATCTTAACGACAGCAGAGCTGTAGTTACTAATTCATCATTAGTAAAATGAATTGGGAATATTCACTCAACGGGTCACTGATTTAAAGTGTGAGGACGTGCAGGAGGTTCTGGTTGTTGCCTGTTCGTAACTGCACACTGGGAAAAGGTGGCTGCTGCTGCTGTCCCCATCTCGTACTTCACATTGTTCTTTCTGAATGTTTTCCAGATAGAAATTAGTAGTAGAAGGGTGCTTTTGTCCCGAATAGTTTGTCTTTCTGAAATGCCAGCAAGGATCTCCACTGCAAACACTGGACCCAATTAGAAGATGTACTGAGTGGGTCACTGTGCTATAGCTGGGAGTCCTGCAATAAAGAATGTGTTATGGAAAGTCTTGAGATGGAGTGAGTGTGCCATCTGCCCTCGTTGGAAACATGTAATTAGTATTTCCTGGAAGTGGAAAAACACAGGTGTATGTGTGAATGGGCATAGGGACCAGGAGGACATTTACCCCTTCCTCCCACATCCAGGGTATGGTCCAATAATAACAAAAAGAACCTTTCCCTTTCCCTGTTGGCGTTAGCTATAGATTTATCTTGGTATTCACTGGTGGAGTTGTAGGTTTTGGGCGCTGAAGAACCTCTTCCCTGCTCTGAGAGACCTCTGCAACAGGTCTTCTGCCTGCCTGACGCTCTATATGGGAGATGCAGTTTTGAAACAGATTTTACTGGGTGCTTTTTCATGACGGAATTAGCTGAAACCTGATCTTTTCTGTAGCTCCTTCCTCGGATCGTAGGGGTGTCTCCTGTCCCCATTGTCTCATGCACCTTTGTTTTAAAATAAAACTAAGCCTCAGACACCACCTGATTTACTTTAATTCAACATCCAACCTACGTTTGATTTCTTTTCATATTCAAGTGAGCCATCTGGCTCTAATGAACTGTAACTGTTTTTAATGCTGCCTCCAGTTGCTAACATCTGAATATTCCATGTGCTGAAAGGAGGTTTGAAATGCAGAAGTGAGACTTAAGAGTCCAAAGTATTTCCAAAGCAGCTCTGTTCCAGCAGCATTTGTGCTCCCCTCCTCTCAAGATTTATCAAAAGATAATCTTTAGGGTGCCAGACTGTAAGCATCAGCTGTGGTGGGTGCTAATTACAAGCACTCTCAATTCTGTGTACATAAAACATCAGAGCTGCTTATGAAATCCTAAATAGCTACCCAACTTGACTTGGGCAGAATACCAATCATCTTCTACAGGAGCAGCCAGTATTACACATCTTTTAAATGAACAGCCTCTTCGGTGTTTGGTTTGGGGTTGGTTTTTTTTTGGAGCAGAGGGGTGACTTAAATGTTTCCATGTTGCAAAAAAAAGATTAACTTACTTTTACATTGTCTAGTTTAGTTATAGAAGTTAAATGAGAGCTGGATCCTAGAAACTGAAAATATCTTGACTGCAAGTAAATTCTGAGGGTGCTTTGCCATGGCTACACTACTAGAAACCAGTGGCATATCCCCAGATTTGTTGGATTACGTGCTTCGCTCGGCATTTTTCGCAGCGTTGCCTTTGTTTTGGCTTAGCAGTGTGACAGCTGATAGACTTACAATAGGCCATTACCAAAAATATTTTTATTAAAGCTTAGAAAGTATTTCTTGGTTAGTTCTTCACTGTGTGCCAAGCACCGAAAAATATTTTTTGGTTAGTTCTTCACTGTGTGCCAAGCACCGTGCAAGTTGCCAGTGACATCATCTTAGCATAGAGTCATTTGGTCGGAAAAGGCCTTTAAGATCATCAAGTCCTATCTTCCAGCATTACTTCATAAAGGCTGGAATGAATGTCCGTTTGTCTGCAGGAAGAAAGTCCTCAGAAGGGGCAGGCTGGACGATGTGGTTGCGTGAGCTTACCCTGCGCTGTGTTCTGAGAACACGAAGAAGTTCGTAAGGAACCAGTGGAGACTGATTCAGATTGGTACCTGTGCCTAATTTCTCAGTAACTTTCTCATAGAGCCAGAGCTCAGTTCGGAGTTACTCTGTGACCTTGGAGGTATATGCTGAGCATAGTCTTTCTGACCTGGAGAGGAGGAGGTTAGGAGCAGTATAGCAGAAATAGGCAGCTCGGTTCCCTTCCAGACGCATTCCTAAAGCTATAATGAATAAAACCATGTTAATATCTTCTATACAGTAGATTTTTGTGGCATTAAGCTACCATTTAATAGGAGCTCTTAATGATACCTGTTACTACTCTTAAAAATAAATATTCTTGCATGTAATGAAAGTTTGTAAAGCTGGCTGTAATTTTGATTGTACTTGAGAAATTCCTACATCACTGAGCACTGCTGGTGGATATTTCTTTAATTCTATTCAAGTTTGTTGGTTTATTTGCGTGTGAATGAAGCTACCAGTGTTGCGTACAGGAGATCTCAGCCAGGCTTTTCCGTGCAGTTCCCTAAAATCCATGCCAAGGACTGTAGTTCAGTCTACAGCACAACTTTGGCATCTCACTTTCAGCTGAAGTGTGATTTGAGTTTGGTTTGAGCTGTGTGAAATCGTCGGCTAGCAAGCCTGGATGCTCCAGAGACGTGCTTAGGACACAGTCATTTACAGCCTACTACACTTAACATTTTATAATTAAACCATGTAAATCCTCCACAGAATGGAATTGTGGTACTTTGGGTAGGTGGTTTGTTGGGGTTCCCCCCTCCAGCCCTTTTCTTTTTTTCCCCCAAGTTCTCTGTTTCTGTTTGTGCGGAAGCATGTCCTGATTAACTTGATTTACCATGAGAGCCTCAAGATACTGCTCTCAGCAGGGACGGTGGCACTGTTAGAGGAGCTCCCTGGTCCTGTTAGGGGAGCTGCCTGGTCGCTCTAAGACACCACTGGAACGGGGCAGGCAAGCTAGCAGAAGCAGCTGCCCTCCCACCTAAGTTTCCCTATAACAGAATTGCTTCTTCAAAGTACTTCCATTTTGAACAAACAGACAAATTTTCAAAAGAAAAAACATTTTATTAGAATTCTCAGACCAGCTATAATCCACAAGCTGCTTGTTGGGATGACAATACAAATGCAACTGCAGCCCGCATAAAGCTGCTTGAGGGCTGCTTGCCCTTGTGGTGGGTCAGGAGAGGCTCTTCCAGAGAGAGAAGGGTTGGGTTGTGTCAGTAATTTGTAGTTACCGTCTGTCCAGTCCAGTTATACCTTCAGGAGTGGAATTATGGTTGCACCTTTGAAAGCAGTATTATATTGGAAAATGTCTCATTCGTGATACTCATTTTGAAGTAAGATCTTGGTGTTTCCATCTGCTGGACAGCTTGCATTTCTCATGGATTTGTCCATGCTGTAGTAGAAAAAATAAACAACAAACACTTGTAATAGGTTGGTTTCTTTAACCTTAAAAAAATAACAAGATACACTCGCACAAAACCTCGCTAAGGAGTATTGGGTACTCTCCATAGGCACTGTAGGTATGGAAAACTCCAATTTAAGATTTTTCAAATGTGTAGGGCTTCCCTGGTTTAAAGCATAGTTATTCAAAACATGTTCAGGTGAGAAGTGCAACCTATGTTTTTTGAAACCTGATTTTCAGTCATCTACATTACTGACGTTCAACAAGAATACAAAGGGCATTTGAAGATTGTATTTTCTTACAAAAAGAATTTTTGAGCCAATAACCTTGTTTTCGGGGCCCCCTTATGCCCTGTCTCATTGATTTATATCAGTTTATCAGTTGTCAATCAAAGTACGATATTAATAAAGAAACATGTAACACAGGCTTTTGTTTACTGTACAGCTTGGCTTTGGTGGAGAATTTTGTTAAAAAATACTCGCAGTGCATTGCCAGTGCAGTGAACTAGTAGGGGGTGGAGAGAGGGGTGGATTTGTTGGGGAGGCTGAAGAGTTGTTGAAGGTCAGCTTCATAACTGACTGATTTAGGAAATATTTTCTTTCTAGAATGTTTGGTCTGCAGATGAGTGGTATAGAATAGCTGAACGTGCATAAATGCATTGAGATGGCCTTGTTTGCTCTAAGTTTTTTGTCTTGTTGCTGGAGTAATGTTTTTTCTGTCTCTTAAAAGTAGTTTAAGTCTGATAAAGTTGTTCCTTTCAGGTTTTTTTTCAGGATCCCTTCTTGAATGTGCTGGCTGCCAGTAGGATCGAAGGTGGGAGGCGACTCATGACCACCAAACTGTGACAGCTTCAGATTCCCCTGCTTCTGGCTGCTCAAAATAACCACTGGGCTATCGTGGAGATGAATGGAGATCAGCAGTATGATGCAGGTAATAGTCTGGCTGAGTTGTGCAGCCAGTGGCTCTCAAAAAACTTGGCAAGCGAGATGGAATGAAGATAAGCACAGTGAGAAGTGCCTGGGTCTGATGCTGTGTGCTGTGTTCAGGGAGAAACTCAGATTCCCATGACTGTGGGTTAGATTCTGACTGTGGGGCTTATGTTTGCTGTTGCTCTATTTCAAATGCAAGGTGGATTATTGGGTTAAAGAACAGAATCTTGCAAGAAGGTTGCAAGAAGGCAACTCGCCTGGCTGGGAGGCACCACCAAGGCTCTATCAGAGGAAACCACGCATAAAAACGTCTTCAAGTAAGAAAGACAGACAAGTCCTTGTCATAGGGGACTCCCTTCTGAAGGGAGTGGAAGGTCCTATTTGTAGACGAGACCCACTCCTCAGGGACGTCTGCTGCCTCCCAGGACCCAGGGTCAAGGACATTCAGAGAGAACTCCCTGCCCTAGTTAAACCCTCTGACTGCCACCCATTGATGGTCTTTCAGGTGGGCAGTGAAGAGATTGCAACAAGCAGTTTGAGAACAATGAAAAGGGATTTCAAGGGCTTGGGACAACTGGTCAAGGGATCTGGAGCACAAGTTGTGTTCTCCTCTATCCCACCAGTTGCAGGGAGATGTGAGGCGATAACAGAAAGAGCCAACAGATCAATGCCTGGGTCAGAGACTGGTGCCACAGGCAGCACTTTGGGTTTTTTAATCATGGATCAGTTCACACTTCACCAGCTGTGGTAACAAAAGATGGAGCATGTCTGTCTCAAAAGGGGAAAAGGTCCCTGGGACAAGAGTTAGCAGGGCTCATAGACAGGGCTTTAAACTAAATGTGGAGGGGAGAGAAAGGGAATAAACCACAACTCACTAGAGATGAGCCTGGGGGTGAAGCGCCGAAATGTGTGGGATGGTGCGCTAGTGAGACTCTGCAGAGCACCGTCCCAGTGGCGGTAGGGGATGGAGTTCCATGCAGCAGCCAAGTTACAAGGGTCACTGATGGGTTAGCGACCATGGAAGTCCCTGAAAATGAAAATGGCTTGGCAGAAATTAGGACTTCTCCCTGTGAAAAGGTTGCAGGGCCTTTAGCCCAACCTAAGTGTGTCTATACCAATGAATGCAGCATGGGCAATGAGCAGGAGGAACTGGAAGCTATTGTGCATTGGGATATCTGTCTTTCCTCTTTGTGGTATCACTGTGAGATGGGCTTATGAAAAGCTTAGTGGCTTTAACTCTACTGTTTTAAGGCATTTGTCTGTCAAAGTGGTTAATATTATCTTGATCTGTCCTTGTCGAAATATTGAAAACAAGACGAGCACAAGGTTGTGCTGCCTGTTTAAAAAGTCAGATAGCTGAAGCTGTGTGCAGCCATTGTAATCTGTCCTGTTTTTTTTGTGTGTCCTGGTGTTTCTGCTTGGATGGGTGTGAGATATCAACTCCTAACCTGCTGGAGAGTAGGATATAATGATGAATTAGCTCAAGTTTTGGTTCACCCTGAAACACCAGGCTGAGAAGACTGTTGATTTGGAATGACTGAGGGTACTCACAGCTTTCTGAAGCAGTTCTGGGATTGTACACTCATGTAGCCATAGGGCCCATCCATTTTTCGGACCTGCCTGCTATGGTTTTTCTTGTGTTGAGGAAGTCCCTACCTATAGTGCTGGTAGAGTTAATGTAAAGTAAATTTTAATTTGTAGTTATCGGTATAAACAATTGGATTAAGATTTTATCTGAGCATTACTTTCCTTTGGTTGTTGTCTGACAAGCAGCTCTTCTCATAGGACACTTCACTGTTGGTAGTTTTTGTACCTTTACCAAGTCTAATTGCTGTCGGTGTTACTGAAGGAACATGAAACATGATTTTAATCTACAGTGCTTTTAGCAGAATGCTATAATTTGCTTTATGATGCTGAAATATGCTTTTTGATAATTAATTATAGCAAATCACTCAAGTTGTCAACCTTACAACCTCAAATAAGCAGGAAAAAGCAGCATGCAGAAATAAGCAGAATGTCACCAGACATATGCAAATACTGTTTCTCTGCTCATGGAAACTGCTAACTTGTGTCAAGGCATGTAAGAAAGAGAAAAGGCTTTGAGCAGCTGAGAACAGTAAGGAGATGTCTGCATGGTCAGCAACGGGGTGTTCACAGTCTGATATCACAGCCCTTTGTACTAAAACCTTTCCTGAAAATTTTCCATCTTCCTCAAATAGTATCAGAGGTCACATCGTCCTCTCTGTGTGCTTTTGAAATAGCTAGAAAGGGTTTGATATTGTCTTGAAATTACCCAGCAGCTTTTTCCCTGAGCATCCTTCTTGTGCCTGGTCTGAGTACAGCTGGCTGTGAAAAGCAGACAACTGAAGAGAGCGTTGCTTACTGAGTTCCAGCAAATGCTACCCATGCAACCATAAGCACATCAGTTTTGTTGTGCCCTCTAATATTGTTTCCTCAAGTGCTTTGAGTTAGACCAGTTCCAACCACTACTGGAACGTTCCCTTCATAGGCTTTGACTGGTGTAATTTTTCCCACTTAATGATTTTTAGCAGTTTTAGGAGAATCCTCTCTGTCTTTTTGGGTTTTACATACAGGCTCTCTGCCTGCAGGAATCCAGGAGGCGGTCAAGGTTGTTGGTTGTGATGCTCTCCTACGCTACAAGGGGAAGAGACAACTTTCATTCTTGTCACAGTCTTTCTCAGCTGCAGAAGTTCCAACCTGTCTTTATTTATTCATGGCCTTGAAGTTGGTATAGATGGAAAAGATTAACTGTTATTAAAATCAGATTGAAATAGATCTAAGTTTCAGGGCGAGAAACCTTTAGGTTAGCCTTAATTGAAGGTCTTGC
Source organism: Mesitornis unicolor (assembly GCF_000695765.1). Taxonomy (NCBI): domain Eukaryota; kingdom Metazoa; phylum Chordata; class Aves; order Mesitornithiformes; family Mesitornithidae; genus Mesitornis; species Mesitornis unicolor. The sequence goes on from NW_010167246.1 coordinate 14,597, forward strand.
AGACTTCAATCTGGTGTATTTAAATGTCCGATATGACAGTCTTCAACTAAATCATATTAAAGATGCATGAAAATTATTTGCAGTGAGAATTTAACTTGAATCCAGAGATCAAAACAATCTTGTGTAAACGGTTTCCACTGCAGGTGTTTTTAAGGGCTAGTGTCCTTCATATTTCACTACCTTCTTGTGTTCAAATGGTGCAATTCAGTATTCTTTCTCTTCTGGTATGTATGAGAGAGCAGTAGGGCACAATTAATGGTAAAATGCAGAAAGGAATAGTTAATGTTCACAGTAATGCTTGTAGAAATAGTGATAAATGGGAAGAGATTTACCTACCTAGGAAACTTCTGTTGTTCTTCCAGAAGATTTTCCCACTTCCAGAGTGGGTAAGTGTTCTCTGTGGAACCTCTGTAGGACACTTCTCAGATTTTACTTGGGAAGACGTTAGCTTGATTTGAAGGCTTTACTGACAAAAACTTGTGTGGCAAAGCCACAGATAGGAGAATTGCATCTGGTTTCTTTCCCTGCTGTTACCAAAGTTGTGCTTTGCCACTGAGCTGACGTGTGGCTCGGTCGACCTGTCTGATACAGAAAATATGTCTTGGTGTAGTAGACAGCTGAATGCATTTTGGACCTGTAGCAATCAAAGATATATAGAGAAAGAGAGAACATAGGTATATGTATACCCATGCACCATTGGATTAATAAATTGTGCTTTAGGATTAAACAAATGAAATACGGTTTTGCTTGTTGTCATCTGTCATATTAATTTGTAAGTTTTCTTTGAACTCGGACTGATCAGAATGTTTAATACAGACATACAGCCCCTCAGGAATGTGGCATCATTAAACTGGTCATCTGTGTCTACCAGGATGTGGTAGCCCTCAAGGACGGTGCTGTGCAATAGGGTCTTGCAAAAAATTCCGACAGACTAGATCGAAGGCTGGATTTAAACAGGGCCTGCTCTGGTCCAACTGTCCTGCCCTAAAACCAGAAGAGCGATTGGATTCTGACTCCCAAGATTTCCAGCTAGCACGAGCCTTACCAGAGAGGCGGTCCTTCGCCACATGCTCCAAGTGTTTCTGCAGTCAGATATTGAAAAAACCAGATACTTGATTTCTGAGATTTTTCATGGTTTGCGTAGTCCTACTGCGTGCCACAATTAAAAAAGCTAATTTGCCGCTCTCATTATGGAACCTCAATACAGCATTTTTGCTTGGAGCTTTATTCAATGAGCTTTTCATGTTCCACGTTGATTCAGTAAGTACTGTGCTAAATAACCTGGAACGCTGTGGCAGGGCCGCATAGATAAATTTGGTAAATCCTACGACTGAGCACAGTGCTCGGCTGCCCCAGCCTCCGGCAGGAAGGAAAGCACCTGAGCTCCCCACCTCCGCCTGCTCAGTGGTTGAAGGGCAAAGCTCATCACCTGGTCTCGTTTAATTGTGAAACCTTAGCACAGTGTAAACACGCAAGCTCAGCTAAACTCTTATGAGTGAACAGAAGAGCAAAAGTTCTGGATGCTTTTTTAATTAAGTTTTTAAAAATCTCTCTGACTCAGTGGAACTCCCTTAAATAAAGCAGAAGGGTATTGAATTTGCAATGAACGTTGGACAGGGATTTGTGATTTTTAAATTGTGGAATTTTTCTATGAAGAATGAAATGCAAGAGAGCTTCTAGTTGTTCTGGTGAGATTTGAGAGCTGTATGGTACAAAGCAATCCAAACCTTTCTCAGCACAGCGCAGACCTGGAAGGAAACAGCTTTTTTAGGTATGAAAACACACGGGATGCAGAGAGCATGGATTAGCGAGTGACAGAGGACCTGTGGTATCTCTGATCCAGTTGGGAACTGGTTTTAACTGTCGTTAGAGGCAAAAGGGTAGCTGGAGCAGCATGCAAATTGGCTTTCTCAGGAGCTCCTTGAAGCAATTAAGTGACAACGTAAGTTACTAATTGACCCTTTCAGTGTGCTAAGTGACCTGTGTCTCATTTAAGGAGCTTAACTGCCCCTTAGTTATCTGATGATAACACGTTGTTGAAGGCTTGGTGCTGTGAGGCTTGGAAAAGCACAGCTGGAAAGCCTCGAGGTCCAGGTAGTATTCCCAGGTCGAGCTGCTTGGCTTTCAAACTTGTTAAAAAGCACAGAGCAGTCACATTGCTTTATGTATCTCTTCAAACAGGAACGCGGTAGACGTTGCAAGCAGTGTTTTTTACATAAAAAGTGCTTTTTGGAGTTGGTTGGAAGTGGGGTTGTTGGTGCTGTTGAGCAGCCGGGTGCTAGTCAGTGATTTCTCACTGGGTGAGCTGGCTTTCTTGAGGCAGGAGAAAATTCCATGTTCACTCTTGCTTTCAGCTGACTGCTGATGTTTCTTCCCACTTCGGTTCTGCAGCTGTGAACTTGAGCATTTTTATGGTTATATTAAAGTAAAATGCTGATTTAATGAGTTAATAAATCTTAATTAGCTTTAGCAACATTTTGCAATGAAATCATATTTTTTAGAACGACTTGCAGCCAAAGCTTTGATCAGCTCCACCCCAATCTGCGAACAGCTGTGATCTGTGCCTTAACAACTTTGCTCCCTCATTTATTTTTCTTTTTAATAAAATGACTGACTTCTGTCCTTATGTAGCTCTATTTCTTCAGTAAGTTAAAAATTAGCCCCTAAAATTGATGGTGATATTCAGACTCTGAATTTTTTTGAGCTCTGGGGCTTTCATGAAAGGCCAATATAATCAACTGTGGTTGTTTAAAAACAGCAAAATGAAATTGGATTTGGGAGAGGTAAGAACTGCCTTTAAAACAGTTACTGTCATCAGCAAACTAAAGCTAACTGAATATGCATTTCAGAATCTGGGGAAATGATAATTCCTAGAATTACAACAAAAAGTCGCAGATGAGCTTAACAATCAGTTTGAAGAGAAAACGAACCTACTTTACACTTAGGAATTGTAGGGGTTTTTTTAGACTATTTAAAGTAGCTCAGACCTCTGGGCGAATATTTGCCCCTTTCTATTCGAGGACTAAGAACTGCTGCAGAGCCTACTTAGCGAGTTGTCAGCATGGCCAGGGGTCTGATAAGGGCATGTAGTGGTATTTCATTCATTTTTTTTGGACGTGTAATGTTTCCTACTCTAACTACTCCTCCTTGAAGGGACAGTTGCAACCTGTCCTAAGAAAGGCTGGAGTGTAGGAAATGTTGATGTCCTGTAACCTTTGCTGAACTCTCTCCATGCTTTGATACACAGAGAATTCTCTGTGTTCAAATGTAAACACGATATCAGGTTTCCTGGTCCTGAGAGATGGAAATCCCTTGGTTCATTCATAAAGACAGCTTTGGTGTGGATGGTAGGCTTGGTCTAAAAGTGAAAATGAAAAGCTTTCCTTTTATGTCACATCACTGCTATCCCTTTCACTGCTGA
>NW_010167246.1:18048-18772 GCF_000695765.1 Mesitornis unicolor
TGTAGTTCATGTGCTGAGGTTAAAAATGCCACTTACATGAGGTAGGACCCTCCCCGGTCATCCCAGCTGTGCCTGCAGGATAACTGCAGTGTGGCTGCCTGCTGAACTAATTTGGGGACCTGAAATCCAACCTGAGTGTGGTTTTCAGCAGGCAGATTACACGTAGAAGAAAAGGGGAGTAGGAGAGGAACAGGGAAGTGAGCCAAGAACTGAAGGGGAGACCAGGGCTGAGGGACAACCTTGGCAATAACAGTAGAAAATCTGGCTACTTTGTAGTGTGGCTTACTACAGCTGATTGCTTCCTTAACAGCCTGAGTGAGTTTTGAACTGTGGCTTTGTGGCTTGAGTGGATTTAGTGCGTTTTTACTTTAAATGCAACCAGAAATTAGGTTTTACTGGTCTACAGAAGCTGTTACACCTTAAGAGCTGGTTTTTAAGTGACTAATTTGAGTGTTCTTGCATTCAGTTGTCTTGAGGTGTTTTCCTTAGAACTACCCTGAATCCTTCTCTGTGCTTTTGGTGTTCTATAGCATCTAAGTAATTAAGGTCTAACTTTAAAAAGAGGGTAGTCATATTTCAAATCTCTTTAGTCTTTCTTTTCAAACCTCTGTCGGTATTGCTGTTTCCTGGATGGTTTTTAATTTAATACACTGACAGTCCACGGTGCACAAAGGTTTGTGTCTTTTATGTATCTCAGGCCCAGTCAGCACGGGTTCAGGAAGGG
>NW_010167247.1:0-14240 GCF_000695765.1 Mesitornis unicolor
CGGTCCGGCGGGATGTGCCCAGCGGTGCTGGTGCCTCAGCCGGTGCTGGTGGTGCGTGGAAGAGCTGGGAGACGGCCTAAAGCTGCAGGAAGACACGGCCTGACTCCCCGAGCTTCACTCAGCTGGTGAGGAGTGGCTTGGGCGAGGGCACCGGCAGCTAGGACACTCCCTGGGTCGCTGGGGAGGTGCCTGGGGCTTAGTGGGTTTCCACAGCACAGGTGGCTTCAGCTCAGGGCAGCCCTGCTCACACTGTGCTGGCTTTGCGAGGAGGCAGTTAAACCTCTCTGCACTTCGGAGTCGCTTGTGCAGACAGATCCAAGGCGATGCGTTTAGCTTGGCAGGGCCATGATCAGTTGGACTTCACGAGCTGCACTGAACTCAGATCGGCTCTGCAGGATGTTCCTGGTTCTGAGAATGCTGCACAGAGTCGCTGAAGCTTTCTGTAGAGCCAGCTCAGGCACAGCATGCCTTATTAGTTTGGTTTCTGCACTGCATGGTGTGACTAAATTGTTTCCAGACTAGAGCTAGTTCTTGGTGCAACATAGCCATAGTAATTCCAGTGGAGCCATCGTACAAAAAAGTCTTGGTGGACTTTCTTTCAGTGTGGAGCTAGCTCTGCTTCTGTTTCTGCGATGCACTTAATCTGCAGTGTAGTAACTTCCAACTGGTAATTAAAAGTCAACCATACTGATTAAGATTTTTACAATTATCATTATCTGCCTCAGGTAATGTTTTTGTTTCCTTCAATGTTATCTGTTACAGATTATCTTAAATTCATGGTCCTGAATAAGATGGGTTTTGTTGAGGATCATGGCAATTCATGTGTCTTAAGTCACTGTTTTCATAAGCTGCTTTTAAAAATGCATGAAGATAGTGGCTTCCACAGCCTGCAAAAGTCCTGACCTGTCAGACACTACCTGCCACAGTTTGGATTTTTCCTTGTCAGCTCATGATGTGATCCTTCTTACCTGTGCAGCTCTGCTACCCAGTTTTTGCCATGCAAACAGGGATATGCAGGCCTGTTCTCACAGCTGTGTCTAACAGGTCGGTGAAGCCAAGGTCTGGCGGTTTCCAAGCCCTCGGAGTTGCTGCCCAGCATCTTCCTCCAGCGTTCACCTCCTGCTCAGCTCTTCTGTTGCAGCAGTTACAGCGCCTTGGTACCTGCGTCTTGTTGGGCTCTGTGACAGATTTGATGGAAAACCTGTCACTTCCCCATCACAGATGTATGCAAGAGCTGTAATAATTCCCGAGTAATTGGTGGCTTCTCAAAATTGCCCTGTAAATATCCAGATGTTGAGTGAGTTTTGAGTTGAGTATGTCAGAGTGCACTGTATTAAACGTGTTTCCACGTTTTATGTTAACGGACTGGAGTAGCTCCACAGCGGACTAATGTACGATTTCGTAGCTTTTCGTGTACCAAAGGGTAGTTATATATGACTACATATAGAACTGGATAAAATACACTGAAATATTGTAATTGAGTGAAAACCTAGCAGGTAGTGTGTTCCTGTGTGCAAGTCATGTTATGCAGAAAGAGTCAAGGCTCAAAGCAGATCATGTCATTGCAGACATGAGTAACTCAGTGCAGGTATTCTTAGTTACCAGAAGTAAGAATTTTTTTTTTCCCTTCCTGCAAGTCTGTGCCCTTTTTTTTTTTTGGCTGAAAGGTGCTCCTAGAAAATGGGTGTTTGTTAAAACCTGTGACTGAAAAAGGAGCTGTCAGGATGAAGAAGTACAGGAGACTTCAGAGGCCTTGAGTGAAACGGTGTCAGGATCTAACACCTGGTGTTTTCTGTGTGCTCTCTCATGCAGCAGTGTCTGCAGACAGCCCCCCTACACAGCCTTGTCTCTTGCAGCGGTTCCCGAGTGTTTTTGTCACCTAAACTGTGACCAGTAGCACACGCTGGTTAGTCGTGACTTGAGTAAGGTCTTTTTTTAACTTTTTCTTGCTTTTGTCTTATCCTTGATTTATTCAATTTCTTTCATCCAAATGTGTCCAGTAGTTTTTCCTGTAGTTGGTTGAAGGGCCCCAAAACAAGTGTCTTGTCAGCAGTGTTTCAGGGACAGCTCGTGCAGACGCTGTGACTGGAGGCACTCCAGGACCCAAGGGTGTCACTTCAAATCCCTTCTTCCTTCTTGCAGCCACCTCCAGAGCTTCCATGCAGGTGGGGCTGCAGGGGGTCAGATCTCCTAATGCGTTACCCAAACCTGATGTTTCGGAGAGTGCTGTGGGCAGAAGACACAGCGTGACATAGCAGGCTCTGCAGGGTATGGTGTCACTTTGATCCACACCACACCAGCCACTGCTGCCTTGTCCTTAGCAGGTTGTCACCGATCCGTCCTGTAACTGGGCAATATAACTAGAAATCAAGCTTTGTATTTAGAAAAATAATTTAGTATTGTGACAAAACTGATTCGGAACTTTTTCCACCTCTGTGATAAAGTTTTGGGGTTAAAGGTATGGCTGGTCTAAAGTCAGAGGTGACTGAACAGTTCTTCAGATGAGTCTCTCCTGAGTTGAGACCTGGCTGCAAAGCTGTCCTCACATCCCAGGGGCTTCCTTCTGAGCCTTGGCATTTGCATTGTTTGTGATTGAATATTGACAGTTGGGTTTCTCTGAGAGTCAGCTGGAACATAACGAAGTGTATGGCAGCTTTAAACACTGGGTTGCAGTTCATATTTCTATGAATATTGTACTATTATATGTGATTCCATTTTGAAGATTTTACAAATCTCACACATCCCTTCTGTGACAAGTTTTCTGTTCTATTGTATTTGAGAGAGCTTAAGAAATTCTTCCTTATATATGATTAATTTAAGATCATCAGGGTAGATAAATGCATATTTTTGCCCAGGATCACAGAATCACAGACTGGTTTGGGTTGGAAGGGACCTCACAGCCCCCCCAGCCCAACCCCCATGGGCAGGGACACCTCCACCAGCCCAGGCTGCTCCAAGCCCCGTCCAACCAACCTGGCCTTGGGCACTGCCAGGGAGGGGGCACCCACAGCTTCTCTAGGCAACCTGGGCCAGGGCCTTACCACCTCACAGGGAGGATTTCTTCCCAATATCCGGTCTAAATCTCCCCTCTTTCAGTTTAATGCCATCACCCCTTGTTCTCTTGCTACCTGCCCTTGTAACAGTCCCTCCCCAGCTTTCCTGTAGCCCCTTCGGGTCCTGGAAGGTGCTCTATGGTCTCCACAGAGACATCTCCAGGCTGAACAACCCCAGCTCTCTCATCTGTCCCCATAGCAGAGCTGCTCCAGCCCCTGAGCATCTTTGTGGTCTCCTCTAGACCTGCTCCAACAGCTTCCATGGCCTTTTTGTGTTGGGGTCTCCAGCACTGGACACAGCACTGCAGGTGGGGTCTGACCAGAGCAGAGCAGAGGGGCACAATCCCCTCCCTGGCCCTGCTGGCCACACTGCTGGGGATGCAGCCCAGGATGTGGTTGGTTTCTGGGCTGCAAGCACACATTGCTGGCTCATGTTGAGTTTTTCATCCACCTGTACTCCCAGGCCCTTCTCCTTGGGACCGCTCTCCATCCCTTCTCTGCCCAGCCTGTGTTTATGCTTGGGATTGCCCCTACCCAGGTGCAGGACCTTGCACTTGGCCTTGTTGAACTCCATGAGGTTGGCATGGGCCCACCTCTGCAGCCTGTCCAGGTCCCTCTGGATGGATCTCTTCCCTCCAGTGTGGGGCACTCACAGCTTCTCTGGGCAACCTGGGCCAGGCAGGGCCTCACCACCCTCACTGGGAGGAATTTCTTCCTAATATCCAGTCTAAATCTCCCCTCTTCCAGTTTAAAGCCATTACCCCTTGTCCTGTCACTCCATGCCGTTGTAAACAGTCCCTCCCCAGCCTTCCCAAGGCCTGTTATCATATACCTAGTGGGAAAAATACTGTAACAGAAAACAATCTTGTTGCATTCCCCAGGGATCAGTACTGGGATCAGTGCTGTTCAACATCCTTGTCAGCAACATGGACAGTGGGATCGAGTGCACCCTCAGCAAGTTTGGGATGACACCAAGCTGGATGGTGCAGTTTAACGTAAAAGGCTGGTCCCATTTGCAGTATGTCTGATGTTTTGTTCAATTCTTTTATAAAAGCTCCTGAAATTTCAGAATCTGTTGCCTCGATTATTCTGTTTTATCTGATTATCCCAAATCCCCTTTTCCTGTCCCTCCAGAACTTTTGGGTTATGTGGAGGGGAGCTGGCCTTTCTAGAAGATAAAGAGACTTGATAATACAGACTACTTTTTTTTTCCTACTGTATCAGTGGTTTTTTTCTATCTAGTAGTTAGCTCTCATGCCAAGCCTGCTGCTACATTGACCTTTCTGGATATGAGGAAAAAGTAATTCTTACGGCTTTAAAACAAAAAAGAAGTTACAAAATACTTGCTCTTGCCTGACCCGAGGAATGGCAAAAAGTCCTCATGAGTCAATGATACCACTGCTCTCAGCATTTCAAAATAAGATAGCAAAAGTAGTTGGACAATTCTCTGAATTATTAAGCTGTGTAGTAGCTTTCCAGGGCCTGAAGAGCTTAACTTTATGTTGAGGAAAAAACAGCACCAAGTGGTTGAGTAAGTTTCTCTAATCTCGGCATGAAATGACCTTTTTTTGTGGATGCTGCTATAAAAAACATGTATAATTGGGCTTTACTGAAAGTGTCAGTTCTTGTTGAGCTAGTCCCAGAATCCAGTGTGCGTCACGCGGCTCCTTTTCCAATGAGGGGAGTAAAATTGGACTGGCTCAAGAGAGTTTTTGGCATTAGTCAAAGATGGCAACCCTTTGGGGAATTCCTTGATGTTGAGAGATTTTGGAGCCAGAAGGCATCAGAAAATGCTGTGAACTGTTCTTTCTTGAAGGTTACGTATTGTAAGCCAGAAGATACCAATTCCCCGGGCTCTCGTTGAGCCCAAAGGCGCATGTGGTCCTGCCAGGTCTGCCCAGACTGCAGTGGTGGCAGTCTCTCGCTGGGGCCCTGGCGGTCACAGGGGACAGAGCCACCGGGGTTCTGGGCGCCGCCAACATGAGTTGTGCCGTGCCTGTCCCAGCTGTCGAGTAAAACTGTAATGGAACGGGCTGTAGGGTTCAACAGCCTTTGATTACAACAGGTTTGGCATAACGTGAGTCATTCTGCAGTTGGTGTCAGGTAAAACTGAAAGGAACAACATTATCCCTTCACTCACCTCAGCTGGTTACAAATACCTGAGTAAAACAGTGACCTGGTCAGGCATCTGTCCACATTCAATTTGCATTCTAGATTTTCTGCAGTCATCAGAAACTTCAGAACACACAGCACTATTTTTGCTAGGATTTTTTAGTTCTCTGGTTAGGGATTCTCAATGACAAGGGCTGAAGAAAATGTGTTTGTAGCAGTGAACGTGTCTTCATGATCTTGTTTGATTCCTCCTGTAATCAAGCAATGCTTGCACATACCAGGGCAGAGGACCTGGTTTACGTGGTATGTGAAGCAGTGTAATTTATTCTCTTTGTTTGTTTTGTTTGTTTATTGACCAGAAAAAAACACCCATACACTGTGGAAAGGTGCAGACACAAAGTTTGAGCCTCTCCTTGTGACCCCATTTGTATGAGTCCTGAAGTCTGCTTTTCTTTATCTCCCCTCCTCTTTTTGTTTTCCTTAAACACTGTAACTGGGGAAATGCAGTCAGTTTAAAAAGCAAACAAACAAAAACCCACACCAAAAACCCCTTGATGGTCTCGATTGCTCTTCACCAGCCCCTGGTGACTGCTGTGTTGCTCTTTGTGATGCGTGCGGCTGCCATTTGGCCGAATCTGGCGAAATCTCTGGCGAAATCACCGGAGACCCCTGTGTATCACCAACAACCTCAGCCAAACCTCCTGAGGCTGCTGGGGTGTCCAGCCCCTCCCGCTGTGTTTCCTTGGTCCGTGTCGTCCTTCAAGGGACTTTTCTGTGTATGTAGCAGCAGTTGAAGGTACATTTGGTGCCCCTGTGCATTAACCCAGAGACTCACTAATTGCTACAATGAGTCCTAGTCCGGATATTCCTGGATTATGGAATATATTGTTTTTCTACATTTAGAAGAAAGCTTGGAAGAATGTAGGGAGCAAAAGCCAAGTTTATAGTCAAGAACAAGTTTCAAGTAGGACAGGTCTGAAGCCTGAAGCTTCTGACACCACAGTTTTCTTGTCTAGAGGGAGGTTTTGTGTTCTGGAGAAGAGAGCTGTTGATTGGAGCGAGTCGGTGTTTTTAGAAGTTACTGTGTTTGAGTGCTCTTGAACTGAAAGTATTTTGTATGGGCCAAGTATAAAAAGTTACTTAATGACTAGACTGGCCGTTAGGTAATTCAAATAAATAATGGCATGAAAGAGAAAAAAGGAAGTGGGAACAGATGGAAGGACAACAGGGAAGAGAAGGGAAATCTGAATCTGGTTTTTACTGTGAAAGTTTTGAGTCTTGTATGGAAACTTTGTACTATTTTTGTGCATTTGAATGCAGCTTTTTTCCCCAACTGTCCTAGTCTGGAATAAACTAGAGGCACTCACAGTAAATAAAATAACAGCCTGTTCTCTTATAAAAACAGTGCATGCCATACTCAGGAGCAGTTCAGAGGCTCTAAGGTTGCATGTGGGTTGTTCCTGGTAGCAGATGTTAATTAGGATTGATACTGAAGAGGACCTGAACTAACACCAGAGAAAAAGAGAATTGGGAGAAATGGGACCTTTAGGGTAGATTTGGAAAAACACTCATCAGCCATTTCTTTGCCGAAATAGTACCTAGCAGAGGAGATGATGATCTAATTTCTGAGATGTTAATTCATATTTGAAACCTGACTGACCTGTCAGGAGCAGAGGGAGAGGGATTTTGGCAATGAGCTGTGGCAAGAAGCAGCAAATCTTTCACCACCCAAGCCTGCGTTTGTGGATCCCTGCTGAGGGTACGGGAATGCCAGCTGTAAGTTTGGGGCTGTTGAATTCCACATGGAAAGTGTTCATCGTTGTTTTGAGCCATCTGTGACACAACAGTGTTACCTAGCTGCAGATTTTGTAATCGTGATGGTGATGGTGGGGAACTGTCAGGGCTGCACCACGCGTCTGGGCGGCAGGGGAAGGGCCGCAGCTTTTGGAGGGATGCCGAGGTACAGAAGTGGTGGGTGGGGTGTGCACGAGGGGTTTTGGTAAAGGGGCACAGCATTACGGATACAGGAAGAGAGCAGCGCTGTTGGTACCACTGGGATTTTACTGGCCAGCACTGGGCCAGGGCAGTGCTAGTGATGAGGAGCTGCTCAGTGAAATCAGAGAAGCTGCAAATTTGTGAGGGTCATAGTGGGAGATTTCACCTGCCTGGACAGAGAGCAAGTCTGTGCCTCATCAGGAGGAGAGGTGGAGAGGACGTTCTTCTGACTCAATAAATGAGTGCTTCCTGCAGCAACTGAGTGCAGACAGACAAGAGAAGCTGCTTTTTGGAGCGTTGTGATGCACAGGATCTACGTTAAACTGGTAATGGGATGACTTACAGCAACCACAGGACTATGAGATATAACTGAGTAGAAGGAGATGGCAGGCAAAATATATCCAGCACGTGGATATTCAGTTTCAAAAAATTAAAATACCTAAAAAGTAATCGAGTAGCTTAAAAAATCCTCCAAACCATGAAAAGATCTGACCAAAAAATGAGCAGGCTACCGGGAGCTTGGAGTCTGTTTAAAATACACTGTGGCAGAAGCCAAGATACTCTGTTTGAAAGCAAACAAATTAGTGTGTCATGTTGTGTGTGTTGTTCGTTGTCCTGTGTCTGTCCCCCCCCCGATCCCTGTGTGGCTTAATGGGAAAAGTAAAAAGCCATCATGGGGAAAAGATGAGCATTTAAAAATGGAAAGCATGGCAGGTAAGAACAGGAAGACCTGTAGCGTGTCAGGTGAAATATAAAAGGAGAACACGAGATGGTGAAAGGAAGTTGAAGAGCACCTTGCACGGGAGGCTCAGAGCAGTGGTGATAGGTTCTCTATATCCATTGGGAGCAGGGGCTGTGTGGGACTGCTCGATGACCACGTGTGGGGGAACGGGCACCTGCAGATGGCGAGGCACAGAGGAGAAACCCAGCGGATTCCTTGTCACAGTTCCTTCTAACGATGGGCTCTAGAGGACCTCCTGAGCACCACACAGGGGCCTGACCTGCAGATGGTGGAGCTGTAAAGCACAAAATCACTGCTTACTAGAAAATGCAGTCCATGGAGAAGGGCCGGCATGGCTTCTGTAAAGGGCAGTTCCAGCTTGTAAATGTACTGGAGTTCTGCAGGTCGTGGCTAGAGGGGAGCAAGGGGTATAATCAGATTTTCAGAAAACATTTGTCAAAGTTGCATGAAAGCAGCTGAGTTTCCCCAGGCTTGGAAGGGAGGTTCTCTATCAGCAGAGCTGGTGAAAGCTGAGATCTGGACTGCAGGGAACTCAAGAGATGCCTCCTGCAGTCCCTGTGCACAGGAGGTCGGGTGTTCAGGGTCTTGTCCAGTGGGGCTTTGGAAAGTGCAAGGGTGGACATTTCACCACCCCCATGGGTTACTCTTGCCGTACAGACCGCTCACATAGCGCAAGAAATCCTTACGTTAAACTGGAGCTTTCCTTGTTGAAGTCTGTGACCATTACCTGTTTCTTCAGGCAGTTGAGATGAGTCTGGCTGTGTCTTTTCTATGACACCTTTTTTAGCCCAGCTTGAGGCGAGCCTTCAGTGCTGCCAGGAGTCACGGCTGACTCATGGTGAGCTTCTTGCCCACCAGGATCTCCGGTTTCTTTCCTGCAGAACCAGGACCTCGGTTTTTCCCCAGCCTGTCCTGTTGCCCGGGGTTGCTCTGTCCCTGGGGAAGCACTTCACGAGATTCCTGCCAGCCCGTTCTTCACAGCCCATCTGAATTGCAGTTCTGCTTTGCAGGCTTTTGGACTGCACCCCCCCAGTTTGGACTTATCCATAGATTTTTGGGGAAGGGATGTTCTGTACTGTTGTGCTGGTCATGGTGAAGATGTAAATATTGTGTCTGCTATCAGCTGTTGCGGGGGTCTTTTTGTTAGCAGCCACTAGTTGGATTGTGGATCTGTAATCCCTGTCCTTTGACCCGAGCAGTGCAGATGATTTTTAATCCACCGTGCAGTCTGGCCATGGTTTATGCCTGCAGAGTGGCTGCAAGGATGCTGAAGGACTCTGCATCACTAAAACTGCTGGGAGGTGTCTGTGCCCATGGCAGGGGGTTGGCACAGATGATCTTTGCAGTCCCTTCCAACTCCAGCCATTCTGGGATTCTGTGACATCCCGAGCATTTACAGCTGCCTTGTTCCACAGAGGAAATCATTACATTGGAAAGGGCAGTCAGGTTGCCCAGGCACCATTTGCCTTTGGTGTATCCATGCCTTTCTTGTCCTTCATGTGTGTGCAAAAGGTCTCCGTGTGGATTTGCTCCATGGTCCCCTGAGATGCTGGGGCAAGTCTGAGGCTTGGATCTCCCTCACTGTCTGTCTTCAAGGTGATGTTTGCCCTTTTGCAGTCATTCATCACCCCTGGGATTGATACAACCTTTCAAAAATGATTGAAAGCAGCTCTTTCTCCATCTTATTTGGTCTTACGGTGTTGTGTATGTCTGGTTTTCCTAAGGCAGTCTCTAATTTCATCTTTCCATGCCATCGCCGGTGACTGGGAGCAGCAGGGTCCCGAGGACAGGGACGCTGCGTGTGGCAGGGGGCAGGCAGTGGCGGTGGCCTTGCCGGGGGGGTGCAGCCCCTTGGGACCCGCAGGTGGTGGCGGGTGGTGGAGTTAAGGCAGGTGGGTCTGGGGTGGGGAAGCTTTGGGGTCCCTCTGGGCAGTCCTGGCCACGGGCCCAGGCGGGTGCCCAAGGCAGGAGCTGCAGCTCCTGAGGCGCAGCAGGGACCTTCGCTGGAGCCTCCGGTGGCTTTCGGGAGAGCTGTCCCCAAGATCACCGCTGCGCCGCCTTGGCTCTGCGCCGGGTAACCAGACCCCCCGGACAGGGCTGTTTGCTGGGGCGAACACCGGTTATCTCGAGCACAAAACCATGTGCGAGCCCTGAGGTACCGGATGTGTTACGGTTTGTGATTGTCGGAAAAAATCTGTCGAGGCTGAGCGCAAGGTGAATCCTCCTGAACAGAGGAGGGAATTCACTTTCCTGGTTTTCTGAAGTTTACATAAATTACTGTGGTTGTTTCGTAACTGGAAGGTTACTGGCAGTTTTGTGTTCTTAGCCAGGTGAGCTGTGCACGTTGGATCTCTGTAGAAGAAATTGCCAGTGTCTTTCTGGGCTCAGGGGGAGTTGTTTTTCTTGAGGATGAAGTTGTTATTTCCAGATTTCTCTTTTCTGAAAACAGTTCTTTTCTCTGTTAAAAATTTCCCTGCTGTGTTTCAACATCAAATTTAACAGAATTGCATAAGAGCTGGGAACAAGCCGTGTGTGTCATTGTTCAAATGATGTGAGCTGCAGGCAGCCTTAACGCTGATAACTTCAAGGATCTAAAAGTAACATGAAAATTCCTATTATTGAAATAGGCATTGCTTAGGGTAAAACTATATTTATATTACCACATTTAATTTCAGTCATTCCGTCACTTTACAAATACTGCACAATTTTTTAAATTCCATTTTAAGATGATGAAGTTTAAAGCAAACGATGATTTTTCAGTCCTACAGCAGGGCTGTGCTTACAGGTTCATCGTGGCCACTCATGCCTTCAGAAATAGGCCGTGTCACCTACCTTCTCCGTAAGTTTTAGTGTTTTATTCTGAGTCTTCCCCAGTGAATGAAGAAGGGAAAAGAGAGCACGGATAGAGAGCAGTAAACAACCCGGCGGATCTTGCGGCGGAGGTTTATTCTTTGGTATTCCCCACAGTATTTTGCAGATGTCTGCGTGCGTTGCGTGTGCGTACCTGGGTGTGTGGGTGTGTGCACGGAGAGTGAGAAAAAGCAAAGAAGGAAGAGTGTAAATCCTTGCCGTGCGACCCGCTGGGTGTTTTAAAGCGATGCCATCGGCAGGCTGTTGCACAGCACAGCTTTCCTTCGTTAACTCCACTCTTTGCTTTTATTTTGGAAGTGGCTGCTCTCTGCTGCTACAAAAGGAAACTGTAGAGAACTGTGCTTACAAAGGGGGTGGGTTTAATGAAACAAAGCTTGAGGTGCGGTGCCTTGAAGGATTTTAGAGATTTGATGAATGATTTTGGAGAGCAGGACTGTTGTCTGAGGAGCTGACTGTTGATACTGTTAGGAAGTAGGATTTGGGAGTACTGCAGTTTGAAGGTAGAGACCTGAGTTCTTTTTCCCTCTTTACCTCATTTGTGTTTTGAAACACCGCTGTAACGCCCCAATTCTGCTCTGTCTGGCAGATACTGAATGTGCAGCCTTGATCTGGTATTTATAAATCATGAACGCCATGGCGAGGAGATTGTTCCCTGTGTCACTATCAGGTCTGCAGTGAGAGCAAATGATTTGTGTTGAGGATTTCATTCCTTGGGGGAGGAGGGAAGCTCCAAGGGCCTCTCCTCTGCTGTTCTGCGCCTTTCCTTGTGTGTCACTGGAGCTGCATGAGCATATTAAATACCACAAGTCCCTTTTCTTTATAGGGTCCTTAAAGTTTGTGCTCAGGCTCACCAGACAGAACATTTTCCATGCCCAGGCATCTGTTTACTCACTCATTTTGCTTGCATGATTGTGATGGTGCAACTTCATGAAGAATTTTCATTATCTCGTTTTTCCCTGAAGGAAGGGAAGATGAAGCTTAGGACACAAAATTGTTCAATTTCTGACAGTTCCTTAAGAGACTGTTTTATTACACAAACCAAACTAGGAGCCAGGCCGGTGCAGTCATTTCCTGTGGCCTTTAATCAAGCTGTTTAAAAACAAAATGGAATATTCTTCAAAACTTTCGGGAATGCCTGTTTTTGCCAGATCCTTGTGACAGATCCTGCAGGGGCAGGCAGCGGCCTTGGTTTGCTTGCCTGATGTAGACAGAATGCTGGTTTGGCTGGGTTGAATACCAAGTTGGAAATATTTCGGCAGCCTGGCTGCTCAAATACTGTCCTGGTTGGATATGGGAATGCTGAGGTGTGGGGAAGAAGAAAACTGGCACAAGGGGGTTGTATCCACGTGGCTACTCGCACGGGTCGCTGCTGCTGCGGGAGATGGCTGATAGCATGTTTTGTCTGAAGATTAAAACCTAAAGTCATCAGCCTTCAGAATGAACAGCTGTGCGTAGTACTGTCAGTGTGCATCTCTTCTTTTTTCACTTTTTGTATGTATTTCTTTGGATGTTTTTAATTAAAAGAAAAAAAAAAGGGGGGGGGGCGGCAGCACATCCCACTGTGCCAGGTTCTGCTTTTCTCCCAGAGCAGCGGTTTGTGCTGTGGCTCGGGGCACGGACTGAGAGCGCGATGCAAGGAGAGCCCTGCTGGGGGATGGCTGTGGGCGCCTTGGCTGCGCTCCCCGAGCCCGTGTGTGGTGCAGCAGCATGGCACAGGTTACCGGGAATACAGGACAGGTTACCAGGAATACAGGACACATCACCGTGAAATCCTCTGCTGGGAAACACAGGAAGCTCAGAGGCTGCTGCTGCTGCTTAATTCGTATATTCATTGCTGTTCACTACAAGGTGCTGGCCCTTGAGTTAATAAGGAGTGGAAATAACTGCAGAGATGATATTACTGTGCATACAAACCATTTTATTTTAACCTTCTGTTTAATAGGGATAATTTCATTACACTAACTAAAGCTTTGTTGTTAAGGAAATAGTGGCTATTTTAAAGTAACATAAAAGCATATTCAAACAACTTTTTTTTCTGTTTGTATAATTACTGCTTGTTGGTTTTATTACAGTATCCTTGGCTTTAATGATTTGCAGCTTGAGAGAAGAACTGTTCCTTGGCCGAAATTTTATGTTCAAAGCCAGAGCAGATGGGCTTGGAAATAACAGAATGAAAGTAAATAGCAGTCTAGCCTGATGCTAATAGTGTGTAGCTTTCAGAAATTACAGCCACAGTATCTAGTTCAAGAGAGTCCAACCAAGCTAGACTTTGTGTTTTAGGATTTTTAAAACAGAATTTAGTGCAAGAAACTGTATATAGCTTGCCAGGGCATTTAATAGGGAATTATTGGCATAGCAATCTTGTGCAGAACAGAAGGCAGGCAACCCGATCGGTGTGATTCTGCAGTCCATTCCTCTGCTTTGATTGCCTTCTGTTTTGACGTTTAGATAATGTGTCTCCA
This sequence comes from Mesitornis unicolor, assembly GCF_000695765.1. NCBI lineage: Eukaryota > Metazoa > Chordata > Aves > Mesitornithiformes > Mesitornithidae > Mesitornis > Mesitornis unicolor. The sequence goes on from NW_010167247.1 coordinate 13,236, forward strand.
TGAGTTGAGCAAGCAAAAGAAAACCGCATGCAAAACACCTCTCCTTGATATTTTACATTGTTGGTGTTTTGCACAAGTTGGAATTAAACCAAGATGGCTATTCAGAACGTGTCTAGATTAAAATAAAACCTGTTGCTTGCTTCAGATATTACAAAATAATTTTCATCAGGTAAATAGTAAAAACCACTCCATAAAGGGAAAAAAATACGGAATTTTGCTGGCTTCAGAAGCATGACTCTTGACTCATTTTTCTGAATGTTTCTTTCATTGCTGCGACTCCTTTTATGGTTTGTTGCATGATTTTGTATGGGTTTTCTCATTCACAAGCCCTACAGAAGTACTCTCACTGCCAGTCTACTTTTCAGACCTCCCCCACATGCACAAAAACAGACATACAAAGGGAAAAAGTGACCAAACCCAGCTGCCCCCAAAGCTGTTAATTGCTGATTTCTGTTTTTCTGAGGATGGCAAGGGTAAGGCACCTCTGGGAAGCGGTGGCTGTGGTGGGATGGGGAGCTGGACTGATGGCAGTCACTGTTCTCCTGCCTGGTTGATGCCCTGGCACCGCCTGTCGTGAGTGCAGCTGCAGCAGTTTGGGCTCTATGGAACTGAAGATACCGAAGATCTGCTTTGATATGTCTAGTTGTGGTCACTTACGGTTTTTAAATATTCCATAATAGAAACTGTGTGATAAGCTTATCTGAAGCACAGTGTGCCGTGAGTTTTATCTAAGTTAAAAATCTAATTCTGAGATTTGAGATGCAAAAAAAAAAAAAAAGTCAGTGTTGTTTATCTTCAGATTTTAAAAATCAACTTTGTTCATGGCGAGCTGCTTGCTAGGTAAGGTAATACACGGAGATGGCTCAAGCTGAGCAGGTGCAAGGCACTGGGGTTGTTTTTTTGGAAACCCAAGCCCTGGGCCGTGCCTCTCCTCTTGGGCTAGGAGCCGGCTTGCGGTGCCCCGGGGTGCTCGGGGCCGGCCGAGGGCCGGGTGTGCGGCCTGGG
>NW_010167248.1:0-6836 GCF_000695765.1 Mesitornis unicolor
GGACAGGGAACTGCTTGAAAGAGTCCAGCACCACAAAGTAGTCCAGAGAGCTGGACAAGAGTCCAAAGAGCCACAAAGATGATTGAGGGAGTGGAGCATCTCCCTTATGAGGAGCGGCTGAGGGAGCTGGGTCTCTTTAGCTCGGAAAACAGGAGACTGAGGGATGACCTCATTAATGTTTATAAATTTGTAAAGGGCAAGTGCCAGGAGGAAGGAGCCAGGCTCTTCTCATTGAAGTGGACAAGGGGCAATGGGTGCAAGCTGGAGATTAGGAGGTTCAACCTGAACATAGGGAAAAACTTTTTTACTGTAAGGGTGACAGAGCACTGGACCAGGCTGCCCAGAGAGGTTGCGGAGTCTCCTCTGGAGACATTCAAAACCTGCCTGGACGTGTTCCTGTGAGACCTAGTCCAGGTGATCCTGCTCTGGCAGGGGGGTTGGACTGGATGATCTTTTGAGGTCCCTTCCAACTCCTAATATTCAGTGATTCTGTGATTACTTAGTCCTAAACGAGCAGATGCCATCCCATACTTTGCAGACTTCTCAAAGAGGAGTTGGACAGCAAATTGACACATTTTCCAGATATTGATTGTCCCTTGGTCTAGTGCCCTATAGCCTGTTTCCCAATTTCAAAAAGTGAGAGTTCTTATTCAGAATCAATATACCACTTAAATTGCCATCTTACTGCACCCTTCTTCAAGTGAATTAATAGAATACAAATAAAATGTCAATTCTTTTACAAGTGTTCCACACTTCTCATATATGCATTTACACACTAGAAATTTTATCTATTGGAATATTCATAAGATGAAGTTTGAGAAGAATGTTATTTATTCTGTCCACAAAGTTGTGCAAGAAAGACTGACAAACAGTTTTTTATCTTCTCATTTTTAAAGAACATCATGAACCTGCATAGCCAGAACACTGTACAGGATGTATACAGCACATTCATTTTTTAATGACTGAAATTGTAAAACATGAAAGGAAAACCAAAGCATGAAACATGATTCCTATTTTTTCAACATTTTAACTAGAGACTTTTATGTGCTTACAAAGTAAAGACAGAATACAGCTGTAGAACTGGCATTTATATTTCAAATGTCTCTGACAATGTTCTGACCTACAGGTACCAGGGCTTACTGTAAAGATAAACTATGAGAGAATCAGAATCAGATCTGTATTTATACACATCCAGAGTTCATGACTTTTTCATTTAAAGCTTTCACTCTGGGCTCAAGAGCACACAAAGAATAAGTATTCTGAGAGAAGGCAGCAGGATGGAAAAGTACCTAGTAACTCAGTGTGTCCTATCAAAAAGTGGGCAGACTTAGTTAAATAACTTAGATGCAAGTTTATTACTATATTTTCTGCATATATGTATACACACATATACAGACAGAATAATCTTGCACATTTCTTAATAAAGACATTAGTCTTCATACAAAATGCAATGTTTTTCGTTTATTTGGTCCTAGTGCCTATGTCCTTGAACTTATAATTCTGTGTGACATCATCACCAGTCATTTTAAAGATGCAAATGGTATTGCAGACTACCTCAGACAGGAAAACAAACAGAAGAAATTTAAATTAATCATACCAATCTGAATCATATTTTCATAAAACTGATCTTAATAACAGGAAAATTATTCAAGGAAGATAACCTAATGTTTATTTTCCTCATGATACACGCAAATTATCTCTTGGACATTTTGAATGGACTTTGCTTACAGAGAAGTGTCTAGTGCCATTTCAGACAACCTCAAGTAACTCAGCTAGCTTCCTTTGGTTTGGGACACCCTTATATTTTGCATGGTATCTGTTAGCCCTGTAAGGATAGCTTCAGTGGCCTGCAACATCTAAACTGGCACTAGACTTTTATGTTTAGGCACCTGAAAGCCTAATCCATATTCCCTCTTGCTCTGGTCTACACTGTATGAAATAAATCAGAGTATTAGCAATGTATATTAATTTTAGAGGGCTATAAAAATGGCTAGATAAGTAGGAAACTGAAAAACACAAGTGGTCTTCTGCTGATTAGTATCTTAATACAATAGCACCTTCAATGAAACATTAACTGTAAATTCACTGGTTTGCATAAACATTCTTATACCATACTTGCAAAAAAGGCAAATTTCTGTCAGCCGTACTGAGTTGGATATCTACGGATTCTGCTATTGCTACCTGCATTGCTGACTACTAACCCTCCCAGGCTGAGACAAAGCTGTCATACTGACGAAACTCAAGAAACAAATTGAAATTCGCTCACTATAGTGAGAAGTATAGTTAGCTCACTATAGAAAGGAGGAGGGGAGGAAAAGGATAGCAGGTCAGAGGTAAGTAAGCATGGAGAGATAAAAACAGAAAACTGCTCTTTATGTGGTATACAAAATAAGTATTAAAAATAACAGCAGCACAAGGAGGAAAAAATATGTTCTACAGAATACTTATAATGCTATATTGTTATGAAATATAGCTAATAACATACTTACTGTAAGACTCTATAGCGGCTAATAACGCTAAGCCAGGGATGATCTTTTCATGATACTCTACTCAAAAGCTGGTCTCCAGCTTTCCTAAAGATTTGACAGGTTGCTGCAAAGAACAGATGGATGCAAATACACTGGGCAGCACAAAGTGTAGAGTTATTACCAGTAAATCTTGACAGTGCTAGAAATATACTGAAAACCTGAATTCTCACCAAGTTTTAGAGATGTAAGTGTAGAAGAATTTTAAGGATGAATCAAACAACAGTGCTTTCAGCACATTTATGTTGATACCCTTCCAAGTGTGAAAGGGATGAGAATTTAAAAAACCTCACAGCACAGATGTGCTTATTTGAGAATTACATTAAAGCATGTTGGAGTCTAATAGAATGGACTAAGCAAACTCAGGAGTTAGTATCTCATTAATGACAAAACATATCAGGCTGGATGAAGAAAAATCAAGGCTTCTGAAGAGGAAACTTTCAGCTAATAATTTCAACAGCTTTTCTCTGATGCAATAAAAAGGCCAGTTTAGAAGGGGACAAACCAGACGAAGCAACACTTGAGGAAAGCAGACTTATAGCAGTGACAGAAGAGAGCTCAGGCTCTTACTTCTACAGAGTACCTTCCTTGGCAGAATGCTAACCTGGAAGCACAAACTGATCCAATTCAGCAGTTTTATTTATCCCAACTCTGAATTCAAACTTGCAAGTTCCACCTACTGCTGCAGCATTCTCTCATACCATGCAAGGAATCCAAAATAGAGATCTTTGTACTAGTGTTTGCTCTCTGATTTACCTTCATATCAAAGCATTTTGCATGAGCAAGTAATTGGGTGAGATGAAAAGGATTCTGAAGACAAGCACTGCAAAATCGCTGGCAGCTCAGACTCCACCTTGAACAAAGACTTCAGTTCTATCTCAAAACAGTAGAAGGAATTCAAGAAAGATCAACAAAACTATGAAGAAGGGAAGTATTTTACCTATGCTGGAATAAAACTTTATGACAGTTGTAGGACATAATTATCTACAAATATGTGTCAAGTCTAAATAGAAATGAAATTATCAGAATAGTAAGAAGGCTGTAACTAAAAGAAATGTCATTACAGCAAAGGAAAAATGTAACAGCACCTTTAAACAGTGAGTAATATTGGAATATGGAAAAACTTCCCAGGGGAAGCCCCATTTCCTGAAAAATTTGAAATCAGACTGAAAAACTGAACAGAGACAACATACAAAAATAAACTGGAGCCATAAAACTGCTGACATAATAGAAACATTATATGAAGGACCTGATTTTTTTTTACATATATGTTACATGAAAGTTTTACAGAGATATGAGCTGCTATACATGTCACACAAAGCACAGGTGCTTCAGTAAGAAACAAAAGTACACCTGTGTTCTAAACCACAAACCAATACATTCTTCTATCCCATTTTAGCATCAATGATGATTCCTCCAAGCATATATGTAGGTGGGAAACTATGGAGGAAATTCTACTGATTTGAAGAAAAAAGTAGGTGGTCTGTCATCATTTTGCACTTGCCTGCCTCATCTCCTATTGCCATATAAACAATTTTAAAAATAAAATACCATTTTTAGGTTATTTTGAAGACTCCTGTGAAACTGTTGGGCAGGACATTTGGAGCAGAAAAGGAGATTAAATTGTCTGACTTCAGCTTTCAACACTCAGTTCTTTGATCACAGTTGTCGTCTTAGAAGTTTCCCATGGAAAACATGCTACAGACAGTTTGATGTATACATTTTACTTCTATATATTTTATATTAATTTACTCTTACTGAACTATATATCAACTTCCGAAAGTAAAATAATGTGAACAAAAAGCTCAAATCCATCAGTTTTTTTAGTGCAAACTAAATCAAGAATAGTGTTTGATCCGTTTGTTCCAAAATCTATACAGTGCGTTCAGAATTAACTTCTGTCAAATATTGTTACCCTACCTAAGCTCATGAAAGGATATCTGAAATACAGTTTCCATTTGACCTACATATCAGTTGCTCTTTTATGTTCTCACTTTCTATATGTACTATTCTACCGCATAAACTAGGCATCCTTACGTTGCCATTGTATCAATATCCTCTGATTAAAGAACAGCCTAAGTACACCACCAGTAGTTACTGAGAAACTATAAAATAAAACCAAATGTTACTTTTAATATTCGATGTTATTTATACATCTCTTTGTTAGGTGAGAAGTTTAAGAGTTACTTAATTTATCATTTTTAATCTCCTTTTTCCCCAGTGATCTTTATATTCCCTCACATCCCACGTTTCTTCACAAGTCTCCTGGCAACATCCCTCAGGCAAAGGCTTCCTGGAGCAGATTCTTAAGTGGAGCAACAACAGCTTTGTAGCAGCTGAGGATCTTTTTATTACATACACATTACTGATTGAAGACAGTGTTGGCCTGTCTGCAGTGTTGCTCTCTTTGCTCAGAAAAGCTGCAATTCTTCCTCCAAAATAAAAGTAATGCCAAAAGATCCTTAAATCAAAACAATTACATTCGTGAACAGAATGCAAAATTTTCAGCATTAATGGATAGCCACCAGCTGTAGTTGCACAGATTACAAAATGCGTAGTTCCAAAACTTGTATGTTCCAATTACTATAGTTCCTCTTTGCTGCCATCTACAGACAGATTTCAAATTTAAAAAAACTTCACTTCCAGATAGATATTTAATAATAGGATCTCAACGTGCCCTACAAACTAGCACACCCCAAACGTGCATTACCTCAAAATATTTGAAGCTCCAGGCAAAGCTGAGCCCAAGTGATAGGTCTTCAAAAGGTATTTAGATGTTGCCACACTGCACGCTGAGTGATGCTTGATCCTAAGTGTTCTGCAGCCTGTGTAAAATACTCAGCTGGGAATTAGGAGCTCAAGTTCCCTGTTCAATGCATGGGAAGAGTTAAGTTGTACACCGATGCCCCTCAGAAGTCAGACAAGCTGCCAAAAATGGAAAGGAGATCCTAAATCTCTAGTATGGATATCTTAAATACCTTTGCTAGAGTCCCCAGAATTTCTAATGCTTAATGGCTGCAGCATTGTGGTCTGGTGCCTGTTTCAACCACCACATTTCCAGCTTTGCAGTTGTATGTTCTAATTGGGAGGCTACAAAGTTAGTTTCCCTTTCTGTATGAAAATGAAATTCAGTAGACCAAAGGGGCACATTTTTAAGACTGACACCTCAGATGCACAGTGGAGACAGCGTATCTCAGCAAGATGGCTGATCTGTATTAAATGTCTGTGTGCCCATGAAGTATAAAAAACGCTTGCTAACAGCCCAAAGTGAACATGTCATTTGATACGTGATGCCTGAAAAGCACCCAGCATGCTGCTAATAAACCTTTGCTTCACAGAATTTATCCGTCTCTAAATTTGCGTTTTGTGAGCACGTTTCTCACAGTGGCAAATCAACTATGCATTAAAATAACTATTAGCCTACACGTTAGCATGATCCCGCAGAGCATTATCCCCATGGAGGTCTGAGCCTACGTACCCTGCAAACTGATTTTGAATCTCCCAAACACTAAAACACTTCAGCGTTTTGTTGTAGAACACACAAAGTAAAACACTACAGCGTTTTGTTGTAGAACACACAAAGTATCAGAAGAAAGCAACACTTAATTCACGTAGCCCTACTGAAGTGCTTCACTGGCGTTCACCCTACAGCCGCCCTCAGTTATGACAGGAGCGCGTCCGGCTGCGCGCTCCTGTCTGAGGTCGAGACCTCCCGTCCGAGGGTCGGCCGAGGGGCGAGACCACCCCCCAACTGGCGCCTCCGGCCGCGGAGAGGAGGGGCGGAATCCCCGCGGGCGGCCCGTTCGCGATGGGGAGGTGTGAGGGAGAGTGTGAACAGTGGGGCGGGGCGGAGGGAAGGAGGAGTGGAGAAGCAGAATCCCTTGTACGAATCCCAAGGCCTCGCTTACCAGCAGAGGCTCAGGCGCACCCCGACTCCGGGGGAGCTGAGGTCGGACATCTCGAAGCACCCGTTCGGCGCCGGTACCGCCACCTGATGCACTTCGCATCAACGGCGATACCGGGGAAAGCGGGGGGACTACAGCTCCCAGCGTGCCTACTGGCGGCCAGTCTGTCGCCCATGCGCCTTCGGGCTGCCCTTTCCCGGCTTCTGGACCGCCGCCGCTCTGGGCGCGGATAGGTTTGACGGGGCCGGCGCGCAATGGACGGGGCCGGCGCGCAATGGTGGCGGTCTGGCCTGCGGAGGTAGAGGCGGCAGGGGAGGCGAGGAGTGCGGAGGGGACGGGGTGCGGGAAGAGGGGAGGCTGCCGTGTGGGAAGCGCCTCAGCTATTGCTGGTGGGGGGCCCCGCACG
>NW_010167248.1:6907-20235 GCF_000695765.1 Mesitornis unicolor
ACCTGAGGATAAGGGTGGTGGAAGAGCAAACCAGCGCTCTGGTGCGAGACCTGGAGGCGCTTGACGTCGATGGGCAGAGGTAGGGGGAAAGCAGGGGTAAGCTTTTTTCTTCTTGGGGAGCTCACACTTCTCTTGATTTTCATAATCTTGTTCCTTTTTGCACCCATTTCCCATGTTTGGCACTAATCTCCATGAGGGAGCTGGTATTGGCAGTCAGCGGGAACGGGCTTCCAGCTCTATGAAACATGGTTTCTAATCTAATTGCATCTGTAATGCCTATGTGCAATGTCGGGTAAGTATACAGTCAGTCTTTTATCTTTTTCAGCCTTGGTCATTTCCACTCAAAGACCTCAGAATGACCTGGTAGTCACCCAGCCATTAGCCCTTTGCAGGCTAGAGTAGCATTTGTGGGAGAAAATACACTGTGGAAAAACAGTGAAACACTGATGACTTGAAAGTGTTGGTTAGAGAGTGGTGTACAGACACTGAAATTAAACATCTTCCAGCTGCAGACACAAAAGGAATTGAATCCAAATTGGATTCCAACCATAACCTGTTCACTACTGCGTCTCTAAGCACTTCACCTGCCCATGCTTTAAATACCTCCAAGGATGGTGGCTTCCCTGGGCAGCCCAATCCAATGCTTGATAACCCTTTCAGTGAAGAAATTTTTCCTAATATCTAATCTAAACGTCCCTTGGTGCAGCTTGAGGTCACTTCCTCTCACCCTATCACTTGTTACTTGGGAGATGAGACCAACCCCTACTTTGCTACAACCTCCTTTGAGGTAGTTGTAGAGGGCAATAGGGTGTCTCCTCATCCTCCTCCAGGCTAAACAACCCCAGTTCCCTCAGCCACTCCCCATAAGACTTGTGCTCCAGACCCCTCACCAGCTTTGCTGCCCTTCTCTGGACACGCTCCAGTGCCTCAATGTCCTTCTTGTAGTGAGGGGCCCAAAACTGAACACAGGATTCAAGTGCAGACTCACCAGGGCTGAGTACAGGGGCACAATCACTTCCCTAGTCCTGCTGGCCACATTATTTCTGATACAGTCCTGGATGCTGTTAGCCTTCTTGGCCACTTGGCCACACTGCTGGCTCATGTTCAGTCAGCTGTCCACCAACACCCCCAGGTCCCTCTCTGCCTGGCAGTTTTCAAGCCACTCTTCCCCAAGCCTGTAGTGCTGCATGAGGTTGTTGTGACCCAAGTGCAGGACCTGGCACTTGGCCTTGTTAAACCTTATACAATTGGCCACAGCCCATCAATCCAGCCTGTCTCTGCAGAGCCTTTCTACCCTCAAGCAGACTGACACCCAGCTTAGTGTTGTCTGTAGACTTACTGAGAGTACACTCAATCGCCTTGTCCAGGACATTGATAAAGATAGATATGCTTTTTTGATATGCATTATTATGCTTTTTCTGTCAATGAAAGTTTTTTGCCTTTTCCTTGTGACAGCCCTGTTGGAGCAGCGCCTCAGTGCAATCCACGAGGAGTACTTGGAAGAACTGAAGATTGTACAGTGAGAAGCATTGAAGTTGCACCAACACCTAAGTGATATGAAAGAGGCTGAAGAAAGGCAAAAGAAGTACTCAGAAGTACTGAGTACTCAGAAGTACTCAGAAGTACTCAGTTCAGAGACTGAGTACTGCTCTGGAATTTGCAGCTGCATCCAAGGTACAGAAGATTATGATCTTATAGTTTCAAGTATTAACAGACTTCTTTTTAAGTACATTCATCTCTGACATAGTTAAATGGAAAGTATACTTAGCTGGAAAAAGGTGCTTATCATTGTTGCCAGTAAAAGCAAACACTTCTGATAATGATAATCTGTGCTTCCATCAATTAAAAAAATGCATAGCAAATCAAGAATAAAAATATTTGAAATTTGTAATTGTCACCTTTATGACTTAAGATCATCCTAGCTTTCATGTGTAGAGTTCTCAATATCTTTTCTGTTTTTCCAGGAACTTATATTTCTCTGGTATTTCATTCTTACACTTCTGTTACTGTCTTCCTGAAGAGACTTCAATGGAGTATGTCACTCAGTGTCATTAATTGTGTTAAAGAATGCCTTGCTTCTTAGTGCTTGTACTTGTATATTCAATGCTTCAGAATAGAAAACATCAGACTGGAGACAGAAATCAAGCTCTAGATGTTAGCATGGCAGTTGCATTTTATAATACCTATTTTTTTCCAGTAGTTATGAACATGAAAGGAGAAACATACCTGTTCTTTTCATCTTCCTCAGAAGGATGTAGCAATTGCAGCTGAAGAACACAAACCAGAAAATTAACTGTAGACTTCAGAAGGTAAGTACAAGAGCAAGAACCTTAATAGGAGGCTGAATTTGCCAATTATTATTTAAAGATTTGAAGAAGATGATCCTTAAATAATCTGTGTGCAATTTTTTTATGTGCAGAACCCAAAGGAACCTGCCAGCCGTGTTCATAACTAAATAGCCAGACAGAACATCTTTCAGATATGATCTCAAAGTATTTTTTCAATCTACTTAATTAGAGCTGAGTCGGAAAGTGTTTATTTTTTCTAGCTAACAGAACAGCTGTCCCAGGAGATCAGCCTGTGGGAATCTTTGGAGGAATCTCAAGCAACTGTGTTGTGTCGTGTACAGGATGTGGAAACAACAGAAACAGCAGAACAGAAAGCAGATTTGAGAAACTTTCAGTCGTCTTCTGTATCTGTTTTCATTTTTTTGTCTGGGAAGAAGAGCAAGAACTTGGATGCCATTCCTAGAAACCAGTAAAACCACTTTATAACTACAACACTTTGCGCAAACATTGACCAGAAGAGATCGTGTAGTCAAACTTCCTGCTCAAAGTAGAAGTATCACAAACACTGGTTTGGGGCAGTGGGGGATTTGTCTAGCAGAGTTCAAGGACTGTGATTCCATGGCTGCTTTTTTTTGACATTGCCCCTTCTTAAATCATTCAGTGCAACTGAAAAGAGTTTGACTTCTCAATCTTTGTAACTACCTCTCAGATTTGTGGGCCACAAGTGGATTCTGCCTTAACGTCGTCTTCACCAGGCTAAACAAGCCTCTTCATAACTGGTACACTGATGATAACTTTATAACTGATAAACCTTCTGTTAGAAAATGCAATTTCTGAAATATACTCTCTTGAGATCTTAAACCTTCTGGGAGTAAGAATGTTTTCTCCATTAATTGTAATGATGTCAAAGCTAGATTTTTGTTCTCAGCTGTATTTGAGCTGTATATTATCTATATATTTTGGAGTGTGGGGAGGGGCCATTGTTCATGGTAGAAATGAACTGGCTTACACTTAATTCAAATAAAACCGGTTCCCCTCTCTGCATGTGTACACACACAAGCCACATTCATAACAAGAGTTTAGTAAGGATAAAAGAAAGCGAATAGCAAAGTATCAAAACTTTAATAACTAAGTTGGTCATTTTTTTGTTTTGGTTTTTTTTTCCAAATTTTTTATGACCATCAAGGTCTCTTTGTACCTGAAACATACATAAGTTCTGTTAGAAATTACTAGATTTTTTTTCCTACATGCCTTTTATCATCTTTGTGTTAGTGTACAGAAAAAGTGGAAAAAAGATGGATACGCTGTTGAACTATATGAATTATACATCATGTGAGAAGTAAAGTCTTAGTTTAATTCATCTGTCACTTTCTGATGGGTATAGTTGACCCTGTGGTATATTTATCAGATAGTGTGAAAACAAAAGAAAATACCCTCACAAAGCAGCATGAGACAGACTTGTTAAGTGCCTTGAGGGCTGCATTTACTTTCATTTTTTATAGCTTGATCTTTTCTGTAATCTTTAATTGTGCAAAACAGATAGATTCTGCTTGTTATGTAAGGATGTTTATAAGCACACATACACTGCATTACATATAGAAATTGAGTTGCTTGCCAAGAAAGTCTTCTGCATAAGATTAGGACAAGTGAAAAGAGAGGAGAAGCTGATCAGGCTATATCTTTTCCAGTTAAATCAACTTTTCAGGCTCTGAAATTTGTTTAGGTTTGCCTGACTGAATTCTGCATCTTAAAAGAGTAATTTGTGAAATAATTGCAGGTGCAGATATTACAGCATGACTGCCAAGAGTTGCATAAAAGTGTCCAGCTAGCTCGAGTGAGGCTGCAAGAGGAGCAGGAAAGAACTGTCCAACTGGAGCAACAGTGCACAAAAGTTGTCTAAAAGTGTCCAGCTAGCTCGAGTGAGGTTGCAAGAGGAGAAGGAAAGAACTGTCCAACTGGAGCAACAGTGCACACAACTGAAAGCTGAGCTGGGTGCAACAGTGCGTTCCTGTCATATCTTTTTAGCCCCTCTGTCACTGCTTCAACAGTGAGAGGAAGCAAGCACTGAGGTCTCCAAACCTGTGGCAGGTGTGTCAGTCAACAGGAATGGAGTGCAGCTTAAGAAGTGATGAAATATTAAAGGCCTTTAGTTTACCTAGTGAAAACTGACAATAGTGGTAATCAACATAATGACTACACAACAATAATAGGAAAAGATTCCATCAGCATCGATTCTTTTCAGAGGAGGCTTCATCCAGCAAGTGACTGTTAATTCATGATTCCTGAACTGATGTGCAAGTAGAGCGCAGTGGTAATCAACATAATGACTACACAACAATAATAGGAAAAGATTCCATCAGCATCAATTCTTTTCAGAGGAGACTTCATCCAGCAAGTGACTGTTAATCCATGATTCCTGAACTGATGTGCAAGTAGAGCGCCCATTGCTATTGAGTCTTTGGCAGCCGATTTTAAAAATGTGCTCTATTAAACATCAATATAAGAACAAGCATCTTGGATAAACCTCTCGTTCATCTCAGTTAGATTCCCATCTATTGATGTGAAAGTAGCTGCTTATAAGGGAGCTAAGTGGCATTTCATGCACTCCAGGGTAGGGGGAAGCTCCATATTATCAAAATTAAAGTTAAGTGTTCCTGACCTAAAGTCTGTTCCTTATTCCCAAATAACTCCCTGTAACCACACCAAAATCCTAGCATAATTACTGTTCTTGTGATCTTTTCCTAAGGACCTATTTCAGATTTCTAGCTACTTGTTTTACAGAAGTGTTTCCGTTTCCCATATGTTTGTTATTCTGCAAATCACACATGTGATAATTAATCTGTAGCTCCCATAAGGCAGGCAGTGTTTTTGTGTAAGGCATGGCAAGAGGAGAGAAACTTGTCATGTTGTGGGAGACTTGGCTGAATGGGAGGGAATGATGGCAGAAGAATTCCTTGCTTCAGAACAAATCTGTATGCAAAAGACAAATTTAAGTGAGACATACAAATTTTCTTCCGTATCAAATAATCCTGCTGATCAGGGCCTTTATCCCTTTGTTAACTGAAGGAGCTTCTGGGTGATCCTTTGATGATGCCTTGGAAGTCATAACATTTTGGCTAAATTTCCCTCCCTACCCTGCTCATGCTGAATTGTCTCGTCTTCCTTTTTTCTCCAGTACGTTATACAGCACAGCAGAAATAGAGGCTAGCTATTCTACACAGATTGATTCAAATTCCCTCAAAAATGCTTTTCCTTTTACATCTCTATGGTTTAAGCAGGGATCCAACTGTGGTTCTTTGTCAATGTGCAAAAACTTGTAAAATTGCATAAGGGTTGTGGGTTGCCATCAGGACAAATCAGTTGCTTACACACTAGAGAGGTGAGTAAGAGACTTAGGGTTATTTGATTTGCTCAAGCAATCACAGAAGTGGTATGTGCAGGCAATTGGCATGATGGCATGCTTAATTTTAAAATTGAGCCACAATTTATGGAATCAATTTTGAAAAACAATTTTGCTGGAATATTGACGTTATTAAGAAAAGTCTTAAAGAACAAAACATTTTTAGAAGTCATACGTGTTTGTGGCATATCCAGTAACTTAGCTAAACTCAACACTAAATCAAAATGTCACCTTTGGAAATTACCACAGGTAACAAAGCATGTCTTGACATTCTTTTTCTATTTTTAGACTCCAGGAACTGTATCATTTCCCAGCTTGGTGAAGAAGCAAAAGTAAGTTGTAAACAAGTATTGGTGAGGAAAAAGCTAAATAAAGACCAGAACAACCTAAATGGGGCCTTTTAAATGTACCACACTTCAGAGGCAGAACCTAAGCTACTAACCTGTGAACATCTTATTTCATTATTTTACCCGTTTGGGGTTGCCCTGCTTATTTTTTGATATATTAACTTCTGTATACTGCTAAAATATCAAAACAGTTATATGAATGCCTTCCTTGGAAAGGCAGAACTGATCAGGAAACATGGTTGTAATAGCTTAAGTATCGCATACAAAGGAAACAGATTGGTGATTAATACTACAGAAGAATCAGAATCTTGGTTAACTGGGTATTAAATGGGCTAAGAGGTATGCTTACTGCCTATGTAGGGACTATTTGTGCTGCCTGAATTCTCTGAAAGAGTTAAGTTTCAGTGAAGATGGGATAAAAGTTCAGCTTAGATGTGGAGTCTCACAGTGCTGGCTAAAGGTTCCTTCAATTATGAATGGTACCACTTCTGGCAGGAAGATCTCTTAAGTTCAGAAGTATTGAGATTAATTATAGTGGAGACCAAGTTTGGGCTCCAAAGTATATGAAGTCACCCTTAACTTTCAAAGCAAAGTTAGAGCAGGTAGCACTTTGGTTTTTATTTCAAGGTTTATTTTGGAAAGAGGCTTGTACTATAGGAGCCACATCTGGTGTTTGCAAGAGCATACAGCCATGTGACAAGAGCTGAAAGGAAATAAGCAGGTATGAAACAAAGACTTGGTATTTGTGAAGCACCTGGCTAAAGGACATTTAAGTTTTTTCTCAGTGGGCGGTCTGTTTTATTGCCCCTTAGAATGCACAGCTGTCCTTTAGCAAACAAAGAGAACCTGCAACTTCAGTCTAAAATTACTGCCCTGCAAGAAACAACAGAGAAAGTACAATAGTGAGAATAGCTACTCTTGTTTTTAAAATGGAAGCAAGTGATTACACTGAGAAACGATTATACATTTACTGGGAAGCCTCAAATACGAGTTGGGAGACAAAGTTTAGTGCTAATAATGTGGGCTAATGAACAACTTCCAGTGAAGGAATTCAGTCAGTAGCCTAGGTAGCTGTTCCAAATTTCCCAGCCTTAAGGCTGCAAAGTTTTCTTCCCGATAGTGTTTTGAATCAGCCTTTTTGAAAGTGTCGTCTTCAGGGGCCAGGACATGCAGAACTACTGCTACTCCCCCTTTCTATCTGCCTTTGAAGTAGTGTATTTCTATTCCTTTGCACCTTTAGATTCCACATGAATATGTTTCTATTAATGAGTAAAATATAGAGTACTCGCTTGGCTAAAATTTCCTCTGCCTTTTGCCACAAAAGGTTGACCTCAGTACATTCTAAAAATATATATTTATTCTACTTTCTCTCTCATTTTAGAAAGCTTTTTATTTTTTTTTCTCCAACCCCCACCCCCAAACAGGTATTTGTTTATTGGATGGTGATCACTGGTAATGGTACTTGGATATAACTTTCACAGAAAAGTTCCATTTTTCTTTGGATATCTGTAATAATTGAACTATGAGATTAGTAGGAGTCCATTTTCAATTTTTACCTTAGAAACTTTACTTTTTTCTGGACTTCAAAGCTAATAAGTAATTATGCTTGATTGATAGTTTAAACAATGTTATCTTCTTTTTTTTCCCCATTACTGTGAACTTTAAACATATTGGAATAACTCTATCATAAATTGGGACTACCTGAACATTTGGGGGAGGCACTTTCTACTTAAAATAGATTTTTCCATGCCTGCAAAAGTTTCTGACAGCCTGCTATGCAGAAAAAAACCCCAAACCAACAAACCCTGAAAATGTGTTTGTCAGTCATTCAGGTCCTTAATGACCACTTAAACCAGCAATGCTCAGAGCTGAGCACCACACTCCAATGCATTGCTATGGAGAATGCTAAACTTGCTTCAGATCATCAGACCATGCTTAAGGTATGTAGCCTACTATTACAGTCCAAGAAAGTTGTCTGCAGCTCAGACGTTAGACCACAGACTAATTCCCAATACTGATAATCTGTGGGAATACAGTAAAATACTTTACATATAGCAATGAAAGTTCTAGAAAGGCGGTGATAAAAAAGTGTTAGTGCCCTTCTTTGGCAAAGATTTATTTTCAGTACAGAAAAAAAAAGTCATACGTTAAGGGAAAAGAGTATAAATTTGATAATACTATTTACAGAAACATCCTGTAACAACCACTGAGAAAGAGGAATGTAGGAATTAATGGGCACTGTAAGTACTGTAAATGCAGAAGCTGAATGGAAGTAATAAGGATCAGAGATTAAAATAAAACAAGGTAAGGTGAACTCAGCTTTGATACTCTATTCAAGAAGCGGCACACCACAATATGCAGAACTATAGGGATGACGCAGGAGCTCCATGACAAATTAACAGCTTCATAAATTAATTACTTGTGCCTTATCATTCTGATGTCAGTGTTATTGCTTAGGTAATTTCTGCCCTTTAGACAGAACAAGAAAAGATTTGTAAGCTGCAAGAACAAGACTCGCTCCTGAATGCTGCCCATGCCAACATTCTTGGAGAGCTACAGAGTGTGCAGCATGAGAGGGCTCAGCTTCAAATCTGTGAGGAGTTCTTATCTGCAGCTTCTGTCTCCCCTTCCTCCATTGCATTCTCACCATCTTGCGTCCTGGTTCTCTAGCGCTTGTTAATAACACAGAAATGCCAGTTTGGTATTTAATATGGAGACCATCGTCTGTGCTGTTGTGCTAGAACTCCAGCTTGGCTGTTCTTTTTTTCTCTTTAGGGAGGACTTGCATACAGAGCATGGCAAATACGGGCAGAAAGCAAGCCTTGCTGAGGAGGCAGCAACCACATAGAGGCAGCTTATGGAGTGTACTGTTGTTAGATCTCAAGGGGAACTTGAAACAGCTTTGCAAGAGAAAGGATCTCTGCTAGCAGAAAAGGATCTTCAACAGGAGGTACAGAAAACGTTGGTTTAAAGCTGTATACTTGAAGCCTTTTTTAGGACCCACGTCACTGGAGTTTTTATTTACACACCAGTTTTGCTTTCAGAACACATTTTTTGCTATTGCAGTGGCAAGTGTAACACGCTCTCCCCTTTCCTACTATGCTTGTATTTTGACTTGTAAAGTCTCCTCTCTGAAGCATGAAAAGGGAGAGAGAACAGGACAGCTCTGCAGATATTATTTCTGAAGTTCAGAGTTGACTTGCAACCTTTAGATCAACTGTTCTGAAGATGCCTAGTATTTCTATGAATCTGGATGTTTTCAGGTGGCAATGATTTCACATTTCTTTTGACAGATAAGGACAACAGTAAATGAAATAATACAGGAAAGGAACAACTTGGAAGTAGAAAAAGCAGAGAAGGAGATATCTTGCAATATATATGGCAGTTCTTTAAATTGGGTGTTGTCTATCCCTACATTTTCCTTTCATTTTGCTTATTCTCTCAACTAAATTATTTCTAAATAAAGTGATAATTAACATAGTCATATCATTCACTTTACTGTTTGATACTTTTGTTGTCTATGTAGATGTGTCCTTTGGAGCAGCAACTGTACTGCTACCTACACAAGGCTCTAGTTGTAGTAATAAGTTTGCTATGCTACTGTGGCAAATAAATTATTTTCAGCTTCTTCTAGCTGTTTTACCTATGTAGTTTCCTTGCACATGCATAGCCTGGAAAAGGAAGGCTTGTGTTTATGGTGTAAATGAGAAATCCCTTAGAGTTAAGATAGAGGTTAGCATGATTGGCGGAGTTTCTCTCACTGTTGTGGAAGGGCTCTCTGAAACAGGAGAGGCTATACCTAATCTGTATGTAGTGCTGAGGTTTTGTGACATTCATGCATTATGACTGTGGAAATCTTGAAGTGGTACGATTAGAGCTGGATTTTCTCGTTCACAGCTAGAAATGGTTTCATTGAAATTCGCTTTGCAAACACTAGAGGACAAGAACGAGACTATTGGATTGCTTGGCTGCACCGGCACATGAGCAGGTGAGCTACTAATAGGGGAGATAACTGATGACCTGACTGATAAGTAACTGTAGCAGGAATCAAAGTGCTCTGAATTTTGTGGAATGTGGCTGATCAAATTAAGAAATCGAAAAGGGGAAACAATGAAAAGAAATGGCTATCTCAAATAGTCCTCCATCTTTTTGGATGTCTGTGTGGGATGAGCTAAAAGGACTACATAGAGCTTCAGGTACTGGACATTTAGGTCTGGTGTTGAAATCCTATGACTCCATTCCATTTTCTAGTACAGGTATAGAGCTTGTATATTTGTATATTAGATATGTATATCTGTACATAAGTATTCAGCTTGTGTACGTTAGGAAGGTAACAGTTTTATGCTCTTTGTGAACTTTGCCCTTCAGACCTCATTCCAATTTTTTAATTTGTTCCCATTCTGTTATTTCTTGCTACTCAGTCAGCTAGATCAGGATACTTGAACAGTTCCAGAAAAGATGAGTAAAAGCTTAGTAATACTGTGCTACCAGTGCTTTTACTGCTGTTGTGGTTTTGGTTGTGGGTTTTTGTTTGTTTGTTTGTTTTATGTTGTTGGATGTAATGATCATTTTTATACTTTGGCAATCCTAAGAACCATTTAGCTGCTCATAAGGTCCTAATATCATGATCTTAAAAAAAGAATTAACTGAAACACCTTCTGAATATTTTCTATTTAATAATCAAAACTACATTTCTACAGAAGTTAGTCTGTAACATCTGCATATCTTTTTTCTGTTTGATACAGGACTCCTTTGGCAGTCATAAGAACATGAATCAACCTTAAATAGTTGCCTGAATAGGTTATTCAGAACCTTAAATAGTTGCCTGATTTTTTTTTATTCTTCTTTACTCTCTTTATAAGTTAAATTCTGTCCATGCCTTCTCATTCTTCTAGTTATTTCTGCTTCTCTATTCCCTGTTGTCAAAGGTCTCTTTCATCTCTCCATTTCTGCTGCCTGTGCTGTCCTGCTAGGACAGTGACCTTCTGGTGGCCATCTGGACGGCTGCACCGGTTTGAGGAATTCTTCCTAAAGCTAAGCTGTCTCTGAGGAAGTTATGCCATTTGGATGATTTTTTTTTAAAACTGTTTTAATGTTTCAACTAATCAAAATTTTATATACCTGAAGCAAAGGAGGAAAGTTAAAACTCTCAAGAAGAAACAGGACATTCAGTACCTTTTTTGTTGCTTTTTTCCTTGTTTTTCCTAGGGAACGGTGACATCTGCTCTTTTTTCCTCAGCATGTTCAGCAACAGATGCAACAGGCGTTGGCAGAGCTGACTGACAGCAATAGTAAACTGGCTTTGACAAAAGAAACTTCAGGTACCTCTCAGCATACTCTTTGTCATCTTAAAAAGGAAATTCATTTCTTACGTTTAGCTGATAGAAGGTTGTTTAACCTATTTCAGCAGTGACAGGACAAGGGGAAATGGCCTCAAGTTGCACCAGGGGAGGATTAGGCTGGATATTAGAATTTCCTTATTGAAAGGGTTGTCAAGCACTGGAACAGGCTACCCAGGGGGGTGGTTGAGTCACCATCCCTGAAGGTGTTTAAAGGATGAGTAGATGTCGTGCTTAGTCTAGCAGCAAACTTAGTAGGGCTGGATCGATGGTTGGACTCTATGATCTTAAAGGTTTTTTCCAACTGAAACAATTTTATGATTCTACTTAATTTGGAGGGAAGTGATTATTTATCTTCTCTACTTAATTTATTTGTGTAGCATCAAGCACACATATTGAGAGTTCTGTATCAAAGCAATCTTCTGTCCTGCTCTTACTCCTTTGGGTGACAAGGTGCTGCTGATATAGCATCTCTAGGACTTGTGATAATTAAGTTACTTAATCTGTGAAAATAGTAGAATGGTTGAGAACCACCAGGGGGCATTAAAACAAAATATAAGGCTAGAAAATTAGAAAAGAAAGATTAGAAACATGGAAAACATTGCATGGAAAACTTTATAAAAATACAAATTAATAAGGAAGGACGCAAACCATGGTGGTAAGTAAAAATAAACAGCATATGTAAGCTTTCTTAAGCAGAAGTTAACTAGACAGCAAATGAGGGGCTAAAAGTAAAGCTGTTACTTCAGTGTGACCTACGTCATAGAATTTGGGACAGCAGAACAAAGATTCCTGAGTTTCTTTTAGAAACAGCACAGAATGTGTAGTGATTATTAGAGAGCAAGAAAGCTACATTTATGCAATAGGCCTAGGTCTGATGGTAGTAACAGAAAGAAGTGACAAAGGCATTGTCCTCACATTAAAACAAAGGGAATTGCAATCTGGAATTATTTCTATGGAAGGATAAGTTAGAAAGGGTTCACTTGCCGCTTCTCCTCCTGCTCAAGGAAAAGAAAACATGTGCTTTGTCCAGAGCAAATGTCACATCACTCTGCTTCTGTATTGCAGATAAGTTAATGCTATTCTGTTTCTCCACTAAAAGAAAGCTGAGCTGTTTTGCCACATCACTTTTCTTAAGACTGAAGTGCAGAAGCTGGAGGAAGAGCTGTAGATGCACACATAAATCATAGCTTTGCAAGTGCATTGCACAGAATCCAAATACACTCAAGGGAAACAGAACTTTGAGAACTTTCCCCTCAGAATTAGTCAGACTAACTAATGGCTATGTAAGCAACAGAAATCAGATTCAACACACTTTTTCCTGAAGAAGAGAACATATGTTTAGCATTAATGGTATCATTCTAGTCTGCAGCTGAAAACAGAACCTGATTTCTGAAACCTGAAATGTGAAACCTGAAACAAACATGAGTTTTTCATGCAAGCTGGTTGCATGTGTTCAGGCTAAGAAAACACAGTTTACAGAATTATAAAGATAATCTTCAGGGTTTATTATTATTTCCCAGTAAGAAGAAGTAGTTGCAGATAATACTTGCCTAGCTATATTGTTGGGAGGTAGATAGTTATTCTGCTTCAGTCTGTTCACTTAGTCTTAATAGATGGAAGTACAGAGGTGTGCTATCCTGGGCAGTGAGACTAAGCTTGTAGGTATAAGACTGTGAAGTAGACTCTGCTCTGTCAGAGCTATTTGCTATTCTAAGCTGTAAGTTCATGTAACTACATTGAAACTTCTGTTGAAAAGCAAGAATGAACTTGTAAGAGGAAATGCTCTTTACATAGACTCCCCTTGCTTCTCAGGTACCAAAGCAATCTAATACGTTTTGAGTTGGAAAACTAAAGAGGCAAAAGAGACAAACTGTTGATCATATCCACAATCTCGAAAGTGGATGGAAAAGTGTAGTCATGTTTAGGACACTTCCCTGGAAAACACGAGGTC
>NW_010167249.1:0-14705 GCF_000695765.1 Mesitornis unicolor
CTGTATCGTTTGCGGCAGATCCTCGTTACTCCTCGGGCTCCTCTAGCAAACTGTATTCTTCAGAGGGAAAAGCGTTTGTGCTTTAGGAAAATCGGGTGTTCTAAGGCTCGGTAATCTGCGAGTTGGACAGAGATCTTTAGCTGCGTTGGGGTCAGCCGTTGAAGCCCTTTCCCCCCACAGGAGTGGATGGGCTGGCAGCAGCAGTCCTGGTTTCTGAGCTGGGTGGATGGCAGTGGTCTTCCTGTTTTTGGACAGGGCTTGGATGGTAGCCACTCGTGTCACCTGCTGACCGGCTCCATGAGATGGTGGAGGGCTCTTGTCCTCCTAGGATTTCGGGCGGGCCTTTGTCCGGATGGTTTGGTCTTTGGCACCTTGTCTCTGCCATTGAGTCACCCAGAGATCTGTGCAGGCTTGGCAACATCTGGCCATCCGTACCTTCCTTGGCATTAGGGGCGTGCTGCCTTGGTTAGTTGCTAACAGCGGTGTGTGTTTCTGCTGTGGGTTAGCTTTGGATTGTGTGTTTTGGCAGGGCATAAGGGTCCTCAAAGAGGGTCTCTTAACACCTAAGTGCGGTGCGCTGTATGTGCTCCAGATGGGAACTTGGAAGTAAAGAAAGTTGGATGTTGTGGTGTAGGGTTATTGGAAATGCGTGTCTTATTTTTTGTTTCCCTCAGCAAGATGTGCTTGGGTTTCTGGTGTTATGTATTCATGGGAGCAGTTGAAAAAGACTAATTTCTGCAGCCTCTTCAGCTAGAAGCTTTTATTTATCACAACTTCCTCCAACTCCCAGACTATGCCTGTATTAGCAGTAATAACAAGAATGCAAAGATCCCAAACCACTTTACCAGCATTTAAGAATTACAACATCCTTCGTGAGATGTACTTGTGCGTATGAGAAAACTGAAACACGGAAGAGTTAGTTGTTTGAAGTCACACATCAATTGTCAGTGTTGGGAATGGAGCTGTGCAAGTTGTCAGTTTTCAAGCTCTTGCTTTAACCACTAAATATAGTGTTTCCCACTAAATGTTTCCTCAGACAACACTGAAGACATAGTTGATTGACTGTGAACTTGCCCAAAAGGCTGCTTAAAAGTTTCTGCCAGTCCGAGGTTCTTCTTATCAGATGCTTTGCTTACTCTGCCTCTCTCTAGCGTTACTGTTTTACTTCCAGAATGAGGTATGGCTTTACATTTCTATTTCTCTCAAGCTGCTTTACCTGAGCTCTTCTTTCCCTCCCTCTGGCTGTTACTTCTTGTTGGATCTAAGGTCCTGCTGAGGTTGAGTGATGGTGTATCACTCTGATGCTTTCTGTGCTTGCTCTGGAG
The DNA here is from genome assembly GCF_000695765.1 of Mesitornis unicolor. Lineage (NCBI taxonomy): Eukaryota > Metazoa > Chordata > Aves > Mesitornithiformes > Mesitornithidae > Mesitornis > Mesitornis unicolor. Next base: position 1,326 of record NW_010167249.1, read on the forward strand.
CTGGGAGCCCCACAGAACTGCAGCTTGTTTTTATCACCATGTGTACGTTCTGCTTTCCTATCTCTTTCCTTGCTGACAACCCCTTTCATCATCAGCCTTGCACACAAACAAGGTTAACTCCAGTTCAGATTACATTAGCGTTGTTCTGCTTCCCATTACTTTTCTCTGTGAGCCTGTTTTATGGGGGTGTGCTTGTGTAAGGTGAGCATTGGGCAGTATAAATGCTTAAAGTAAAGGAGCTTTTATTTCATAAAGGGAAGGGCACAAGCCAAGGAATTCTTTTGGATCCAGTGGCTGTTCAAAGCCTGATCGTCCTCGTCTCCACATAGCTAGAATGCTTCCTTGGAAGGTGGAAAAATCCATGTTTTTCCACTGATATCTTGATGCATGGGAAATGCTGATTTTGGTAGGTAAATGCCGGTTTATGTCATCCTCTCTAGTAGGGAAGGGGATGCTCTGTAGTGTTGGAGAGGCCTGAAGAGTTAGGTGCGTGCATTTTCATCTCTTGCCAAGTTATCCTGGGCAGATTCCATTGTACGTCTACCTCAGTCGCATGGTTTGTGTAAGCTAAGTAGGGAGTAAAGGTGATTAATCAGAGGCTTAGATATCTCTAACAAAAGGCGTTATCAAACCAATGGAACTGTGTGTCTACTATGTAGAGCTGGATGAACAATGAACTACTGTTGAAAGAATGAATGAATTGGTGCAGGGAATTTTGTGGCAGGATATGAGAGATATGTACAAACCAGGAGCTGATAATATGCAAAAACCTTTATTTGATTTTTATATTGGGTAGAAGTAGAAGTCTTATTACAGTAAGAACCAAAGAAAGGAGATTAGAATATTCTAAACTAGATTTTCAGGAAATGAACCCTGGAGATACAAAAGCATTTACTTCAGGGATTGTTCAGTACTTGAATGCTTCTCCACACCTTTTTCAAGGGATTCTGTTTTTGTTCCCTACCTCGTTCATGGGCCAAGTCTAACACTTGAGTATATGTATTGAAGAAGGAACCACAGACAATTAGAGCTCTGGTGCAACTCAGATCTGTACTGAAGGTGCAACTCTGTCACAGGAACTGAAAGAGAGCAGTGGTGGCCTAACAGCACAGTTGGGGTACCGATCCACGTTTTACAGAAAGCTTAATGGAAGTTCTAAAGGAAACACTTTTGACACAGGAGCAAAATCTATCCTATTAATGCCAGTTTCAAAATGACGTTAGCAGGTATTTAAGAAGGTAGCAAAGCCATTCTTCTGGCGTAACAGGCTGCTGCTAGCCTAATGTCCAGGCTGAGAGTCACTCTTGGTGGCAGTCTGCAGGAGATGGCTGTGAGTTCTCAGTCCAGCGTGCTGTGGTTCCTGTAGGCTGAGAGGAGTATCAGGTCTGCTGTGCTGCATTGAAGATCCCTGCTCAGTTGGGTGAATGGGGCTGCACCTCTGCAGGCTGGCACTTCCCGAGGTTGTGTTTCTAGCACCTCTCATCAGCATGTATTCATTTTTTTAAATGAATGTAGAGCCAGGCTGTCAATGCTTGTCAGCAGGCAGAGCTGCAAAGGCCAGTCTTGCGATGAGCTTGTGTTGATTGTATCCACATCATGGGACTAGAGCCTGAATCAGGATATTTTATGTTATGTCACAAGGGAAGCAGATAGAGCATGTTTTTTTCTGTGTGATTGAGTTAATTGTATGGCATCTGGGTATGAGTATCCAGCTAGCCCTGCAAGGGGATAGTCTTCCTACAAAACTCCCACATGCAGTCGCAGTTTCACACGCTTACCTGCTACAGTTTTCCCAGTCTGTTCTTGGAGAGGAATTTATGGGTTAGTTTTACAGTCTGTCAATGCTAAAATGACTTTCCCTCAGTGTACATCAGGCCTGTTTTAACCTGTGACCCTCACCAAAAAAAGCAAAACCAAGCTTCAAACACTTTCAGAACACTCACTGAAATGGATCAGTGCCTATGAAAGCTTCGGGTTGGTTCAGATCCGCCAAGCATATTGATTGTGTGGTAAAGGCATGTCAGGCACGTGTGTACGTAAAAAATTCCCGTGGTCTCCTCCCACAGCTAAGTTGATGCCTGCAATGAAAGTGACTTCCTGCTCTCTCCCACGCGGCACGCATCACCTGTGAGCTCTGCACCACTCATTTCTTATAAACTTGAAAGGTATTTTTGTAGTCCTGGGGTTTAGTAATTTTGTAATCTGTTTGTGGGCGTTAGAGCTTCCGTGTCTGTCTAACGCTGCAGCCTCGCAGAGGTTTGTGGAACGGTCCTCCATGTGTGATCTCGCTAACTTGCTGCGCTTTTTTGCCTTTTTTTTTCTTTTTTTTTTCCCCTCTCAATAGCAGTTGTGTGTTGTAAACACCAGAGCTGTGGTTGAAAGGCTTCGTAAGAGGAGATTTGTGTTAGTGCATCTTATGTTGACTGCTGGCTTGTTAAATACAGTCTGGGTAATTTCAAATGTGTCTGTTACACTCTGCTTCAATTTGCCTTTGTGTGCAACTCTGTATTCCTTAGGGCGGTGAACTGAAAACATATGCTACCTCCTATTACTGATGTTGTGCCTTTATTTGTTATGTGGCATGCAGAGTTGTTAGGGTTTTATTTTTTGTCTCGGCAGGCTAGTGCATGGACTAGTCCCACGTACCTATCAGCTCTGCCTTGGTCATCACTCCTCTTTGGGACAGACAGACATTACCTTCACACTAATTAATACAAGGGGAAACCTTAAGGAGGGCAAATCAGTCTGTAGCTTTCCTGCAGAATAATGAATTGAGGTAAAGGAAGGAGAGAAAGTTGAGGACTTGCCTTTGTCTGAAACCTGGAATTTTGTCTTGTGGTTATTTTCCTCCACCTTTTTTTTCTGCCCAGTTGTTGAAGAGGTCTGGGTATTGTAAGATGAGTTCATTCCCCATATGACTCTCAGTAAGGAAGTGATTAGTACCAATGGGTGCATCTTTCCTGATAGCTCCCCTTGGAGATGACTCCGCATCTCAGAATTACTGAGGGATTATGGAGCAGTTGTCCCCTACTAGGAGTTTTTGCTGCTTGTTGGGCTGGTCTGGACCACAGGCAGGAGTCAGTGTGGAATGGGTCCATGTGTATTTCGTTCTTAGTTTCCTTAGAAAGTCTGACTTGCACAGGTTTTTACTTTCATAGCCTTTACAACAAGTGATCTTGGGTGTCCTGCCCAAGCAAGTACATGGCATGGGACAGTTTGTAGATCACAGAATCACAGAATGTTAGGGATTGGAAGGGACCTCCAAAGCTCATCCAGTCCAATCCCCCTGCCGGAGCAGGAACACCCAGATGAGGTTGCACAGGAAGGCGTCCAGGTGGGTTTTGAATGTCTGCAGAGAAGGAGACTCCACAACCTCTCTGGGCAGCCTGGTCCAGGGCTCTGTCACCCTCACTGAGAAGAAGTTTCTTCTCAAATTTAAGTGGAACCTCCTGTGTTCCAGCTTGTGCCCATTACCCCTTGTCCTATCATTGTTTGTAGATCAGGCGTGGGTTCAAACAGACCCAGAGGAAAATTGCTGCCCGAGATGAATCAGGAGGTATTTGAGGCTGGGCAGTTTCCTCAAATGTTCTGTTCATACTTCCAGTTCAGGGGCTACATGAAGTTCACAGAGCAACATACTTGGCCCTTACAAGGACCAGGTCTTTAGCTTGAATGTATGTGTTTTTATGACTTGTCTGGCCACCCAAGCAAATCAGCTGGCCGACCAATCTTGAAATGCATCTCTCTTGGATGCAGTGCCAGCTGTAGGCCGAGAGATTTGTGTTTTCTGGCTGTCTGTTCTGCTTCTTGTGCAATGGAGTGCCAACTACCACATGCAACCTGTCCTGCCAAACTGTCTGGCATTCTTGGAGTCAGAAGGCAGCAGTGTACCTGTCTTGCACGTGAAATGAGTATTTGAGGGTCGTGGAAGATGTGGCTGGTGGGGGAGGAATAAGTGTTATAGGAAGGGTGTAAGTGGGGAAATGGGGAGATATTTCAGCAAGATGTTTTGGGGTATATTGCAGTAGCAAGGGTGAGGACCAGGGACATGTTATGGTAGAAGGTGGGTGGCTACAGCTCGGTGTTGATAAGCAGGAGTCTTTGATTGCATGTGTACCTACTTGAGGTTTGTTCTGTGGGTTTGCATCCCATTAAAACACAAACTCACTCTTGCTTGCCCTAGCTTTGAGAGATATGCAAGTTGTGCAGTAAACAAATTTCTGTCAAATGTGGGTTAACTTGAACTTCAGGCTACCAGACTTACAGGTCAGAACCCTACCACAGCATGGAATTTTTGACAATAATCTGTCTATCCACCAGGATGAAAGTCTGAGTTGACACTGGGGCTTTTAAAAAATTTACAGCTGCAACGGGGAATCTTTTTTTAGACTGCTGCAGTGAAAGACAAAGAGTATATCTCAACCCCAGTAGTGTGAACCCTGACGGAAAGGAGTGATGCTGCATTTGACTCTTCACAAATGGCAAAATGACACAGAGAAATTGAAATTGTAATTACTTTTACTTGTGAGGTCAAGATAGTGCAAACAGGGTTACAGCCTGGAGAGCTCTGTCCCAGTTTCCCAAGGCAAAAAGGAAGGTGAAAGTGGAGTGGTGGAGGAGTATTAGTCTACTCAGAGCTTGCTTTGTGTATAAACTGTCACACTGATCTGAGGTCTGACTAATAGAGCATTCTGAATGTAGTCAAGCTTATTTTACTTTAATCAAACTTGTAAACCTTGCCTCCTCCCCCTTTTACTTCCCTCCCTCTTAAGGCCACATGAGTGGTTTTGTGGTCTCTGTATCCGGTCTCTGTGTGATACAGCATGAGGGAGCAGGACAGATAAAACGTAGCTCGTATTTCTGGGAATCCTTACCTCACTGCCGATGGGGAAGTAGTGTGCTTCCAGGCACTGGCAGATAACATGCTGGGCTTCTTGTCATACTGAAGCATAGGGCTGGCTCATGAGAAGCTGCCAGCAGGACTTCATGATTTGGGAGACCCAAATCTTCAGCAGCTTGTTGCTCAGTTTCTTTCTAAGTTTGAACACTGTCTGCAGCTGCAAAGCCATGTTTTAAGTTGTGAATGGGCAAATTTTGTACTGATTTCACAGGATGACGGTAAGCAATACTGTTGGAATTGCTCAGGGCATATGTGGGGCTGAACTTAGAGCCAGTGAAGTCAGACTGGCAGGAGGCTTGAGTCTTGGTTTCCACAGCAGCTACGAGCCATGGCTATGTGAGCACCCTCCAGAATTTACCACTGGCATGTTTCTCTGCTGACCTGGTGGACTAACACTGGTAAGTGAGAGGGAATTTATGTAGGCTGGTTTCCCTGCTGAGATGGTTGAAGGGACTTAGAGCCACTTCTGTCTCTTGGTAGGGGCTAATGCTAACAGCTCCAAGCTCTTCCTGCACATGGGGCACCATACTCATAATCTGCGGAGGAAACTGGAGTTCTATACTGCTGCAGTGTTTTGGTTTTGGGCAAATGAATGGAGCATGCAGGTTTCTCTGACTTTGGTATTATATGCCTTTAGGAAAGAAACGATAAGACAGGCTTCTGCTGGGTGCCTTTTGTTCTAGCTGTTCATGTGTGCTCTTATTCTGTGTTTGAAAACAACAGTTTGTACCTGATAGCATTCAAATTCTTTTTCTCCTCTTTATGCTCTTTGGATGCACTGACAGTAAATTGTAGAGCCCTGCCAAGTGAAAGGATGCAGATGGAATTAGCAAACCTATTTCAGTGGTCTCAACCTTAAATTTAATTTTTCTTATACTTGTAGAGGGGGAATATACAGTGGACTATTATTTGTGTGTGTGTATAAAAAATGCATGCACACTCAGAACCAACAACACGTCTTTCTCCCTCTTGCAGACTGGAACTGAGCTCTAGAAAAACAAAGTGGAGCTTGGAGCATGTGGCCTGAGGATTGCCTTACGAAGCCACAGGTAGGGACTCATTGTTTCTGTTGGCTGCTTGGTTGTAGATGAGCTATCAGGACAAGTGCCTTTGCTCTCAAGTGAAGATAGTTCTTTAATTTCTTTGTCAAATACATATGCAGATGTTTGTTAATCCCTGTCTAGAGGAGATTAAGAAAGGGTTGCATTGAAATAGAAGCAAATTCTATAGCAAGAACACCTCTGTAGCTTAAAGGCACTGGACTGGATATTTGACTGAGGTGTATATTTTCCTGAGCTATGAGGATATGCTAACCTTACATCCTTTGGGTCCTTTCTACAGAGCCCAGCACAGATCTGAGGAGATATTATGTAGTCAACAGCAACAGACTTTTTCCCCTTTTCTTGCAGGTGGTAGCTAATAAGTGAGCAGAATGCCCCCAGGCATTTACTGCCCTATGGAATTCTGGTCCAAGGGGGAAAACCAAATCATCCAGGTGGACTTTCTGCTGCCCACAGGAATATACTTAAACCTCTCTGTGTCCTGCAATGCCAGCTTGGGCACCATCAAGCAGGTAACAGCCTTGTTCCGCAGCTATGTCTGCAATCTCCTGCAACATGGAGAATCTCTTCTTGGGGAGGACCTGGGGAAATGTGTTGGGTCTTAACTCAGTGCAAGTTGGGTTTCTTTGGCGTTGCTCTGAGGCCGTTTCTTGTGACTCGCTATGAGAGCCCCTCTGTGACAGCCTCTGCAATCCACTAAACCCACGTTTAACCACTGAGACTGCCAGCAACAGGGTGCTGGTGGTGGTGCCTGTGGTGTTGGGCTCAGATTTCTGGGTACTCATCCAACCTTGGGATGAGAATTACAGTAACTTTATGGAGTTAAGGCAGATTTGAGTTGGCCACATAGGGCTCATGGATTCTCAGTTACTGCTCACCTGACCTCACCAATCTCCACGCTGGATTTTTCATTATGAAAGCTCTTGTGTGTGCATATGCAAGAGAATTCACCCCCCAAATAGTTGAATACAAATGCTGGACTCTCTTAAAGTGTTCAGGATGCTAGCCCAGCATTCTCTTGCCTTATAGAAACTGAATACTGAAAACTGAGAATGGTAATGGTAGGAGAGGATTTTTCTTAGTGCTTCATTTGAGGAATAAAATGCTGTAGTGAAACCACGTGTAAATGAAATATAGCTGCTTCCTTGTGTGCTGGGCAGGAAGTGGGGTTAGGGGAGAGTGAAGGAAAACAGTGGAGAAGGTTTTCTCTGCAGCAGGATTCTGGCCTAGATGAGTCACAGATCACAAGGGACAGAAGCACAGTGCCAGACTATTCCAAGTTTTCTCATGCTGCAGTTTTCAGGTAAAAAAAAAACCCAACAAACCCAAACCAAACAACACAAAAAAAGTAGAGCTGATTGGTTCCAGCTGTTAGTTACAGGTCTGTGTTTTGCAGCCAGTAGGCATGCTGACTCAGACCAGAGGCCCATCTGCTCTGGGGTTTTGTCTCTTGTAACAAACGCTTAGGAGGAGAGTGAAGAAATGGAATATGAACAGTCATGCGGAAGTGCTGTCTGCTGGGAGCAAAGAATCTTTGGGAACTGGATAGTGTTGAGAAGACTTCAGAAAAGTTTTTGGCTCTTACCACAGATTTTGCGTTACTGGGGGCAAGTTACTTAACCCAACTTTGCTTCCAATGGGAGTAATATCTGTATTTCACAAGGCTAGCAGTCAGCAGGTACTTACTGTGAGACTTTCAGGTGGGGGTTATTTAAATACTCAGGTTGAGGGATTTACTTTGCCTGAAGCAAATGGCAAGCATAAAAAAAGGAAGTCAGTTAAAGGCACTTGCTAATAAATCTGCCTAGCAGTTCAGGGTGAGTTGGGGCCACCAGGCCTGGCTGAAAGGCTCCCTGTGGTTGCCAGTCCAGGAATCCTGTGAGGTTTGGCTGTGCATTCCCTTCGCTAAACGGTGTATCTCAGGAGAGCGAGGTTGTGGTAAGAGGAAGATGAGGTTTTGGCAGTGCAGAGATAGTTTCAACCTGCTGTTGGTCTGGCCCAGGTGGTGTGGAAGCATGCTCAGTATGAGCCTCTGTACCATATGCTCAGCGATCCCGAGGCCTATGTCTTCACGTGCATCAACCAGACAGCAGAGCAGCAGGAGCTGGAGGACGAGCAACGGCGGCTTTGTGACATCCAGCCCTTCCTACCAGTACTACGGCTTGTGGCTCGAGAAGGTGACAGAGTCAAGAAGGTTATTAACTCCCAGATCAGCCTGCTCATTGGAAAAGGTCAGTGCTCCCATCATTGGTCTCACCAGGAGTGTGGAAGGGGCTGTGGGTGAAACATGCTTCTGTCTGAGACAACCTTGCAACTTAAGGAATAGTGATGGAGTCCTGCTTATGCAGGAGACGAAATTAGCAAATTTTGTCTCTGGTGCATCTGGTAGGGGAACTGTGTATGTGCAGACCCAAGAAGGGGGATCTTTCCTGCTGGCAGAGGGCTATAGTAATTGAGTTGGTGCAATTGTGCATAGTAAATAAGCAATTATTAGTAGCTTAGCTGACTCTTCTCCTTTTGGCCAAATATGAAGTATGTGTTTAGGAAGACTGTTTGCATAGGCACTTGAATAATCAATAAAGGCTGATTTTCCCCATTGGATGCAGGTGCTTATTTTGTCTTACTTTCCACTTAGGTTTGCATGAGTTCGACTCTGTGCAGGATCCAGAGGTGAATGATTTCCGCACCAAAATGTGCCAGTTCTGTGAGGAAAGAGCAGCGAAGCGACAGCAGCTCAGTTGGGCAGCTTGGATGGAGTACAACTTCCCCTTGCAGTTGGAGCCTATGGCCAAAGGCCTTGGGACTGGCCCTCTACATACTTCTACGAAGAACATTTTTGTCAATGTCAAGTTTCAATCTGGCGGGGTAAAGCACAAATTTTTCTGTGACAACTTTTAACTGGTCTGTGCTTTCCCTTTGGGAACCTTTGGGCATTTGGAGACAAATGAATGTGTGTGTGGACAGTGTTTCCATGTGTTTAGTGTTCATCTTCATTCTCCACATTCCTTTGCCTGTGGAGACAGTTGGGAGGGAGACTCTGAGCCTCCAACCAAGGGAGATGTTTCCCTTCCTGAACATGCACTGAGTGTACTGGTTAGCTGGTAGCTGAAGTTGCTGCATGCATGTGTGGTGGAAAGCATTTTGGTTTGGGGTAGGAGAGGAGCACGGAATCCAATACATGCCTTTCTGTTTTGAAGCCCAAGAGTCTGCTCAGCTCACGCTCAGCGTACACTGCTTGCAGGCTTCAGTCTGTGTTGCCCATGGGTCCCTGTTCTTGGCTGCTCCCCTTAGTTAATGTGATTTTTGCATGTTGTGCCTGGGCATGGAGCAGGAGCCACCCCCGTGGGAGAAGGGCCTTCCAGAGCAGTGTGTTTAGCATGATAACCCTAGCCACCCTCTGCCTTGCTAGTGTGATGACAGTGGGAAGATTCTTAATGACTAGCAACCACATGAACTGGTGATTCTGCTTAAACTGGACTTTTGAAGTTCCTGATTTCTAGCCTATCCTTCTCTTTATTGTCAGCAACAGGAATGTTGTTACCTATCTGCTGAGCTGCTGCTGCTCTTTGTGCTGATTTCAGCCCTTTACTGGTGTTTGACAGTGTATGTTGTGTTGTTGTGATTGCAGGAGAGCTTCACTTTCCAGATCTCCCCAAAGGAGTTCCCCATCACATTAATGAGCTATGCTATCAAGAAGCAGGCTACTGTCTTCCGCCATGAGACACTGGAGAACCCAGAGGACTACACCCTGCAGGTGAATGGGAAATGTGAATATCTCTATGGGAACTACCCCCTGTACCAGTTTCAGGTGAGCCTTTTGTCTTGCTTTATCAATGAGTCTGTTCCCTAATGGCCTTTTCTTACTGAGATGGTGGATTGAGACATGTTATCCTCCATCAAAGAGGCAATGCTCTTTTTACAGGAATACAACACATCAGTGTAAGGACCTGGATCCTGCTTAGAGCAAGGGATATTTCTAGCAACCTAACAGATCCTTATGGATTTGGGACCTAGTGATCTAAGCCCATACCTGGATTACTAAGTGCTGTGTAAATGCATTTGTAGATTATGGTTCTGGAAATGTCTGTTTGCTGGGGGTTCTCTTGCAGAAAGTTGGGCAAGTTGTCCTGTGTTCCTTGGCAGGGCAGACTGCCATTGGGAGCACTGAATCCTTCTCAGTGTTTTCCCTTAATGCAGCCATTTGAATCAGATGATGAAATGCCAGCTATAAAAGGCACTTCATATTCTCAGTGCTGGCAAGATGAGTCCAGTGAGCTGCAGGTTTATAAAGCAAGAGGAGATAATTTTAAACTGAATTTTCATTGTGGTTGTGTCCTTTCCTTACTCCTTCCACCTCTTTCTGCTTTAGCCAGTTCTGATTTGCTTGACTGTTCTTGCCTGCCTGTCTCCGTTTAATTCGTGCTGACTCTGTCCTCTCTTTGCAGTACATTCGCAGCTGCCTGCACCGAGGCCTAATGCCCCACCTGACCATGGTACACTCCTCCACTATCATTGCTATGAGAGATGAGCAAACCAACTGTATTGCCAGCCCCCCAAAGATGGCTGCCAAGCCTCCCCCGCTCCCTAAGAAAAAGGTAAAAGGAGATAGTGACCCAGCAGGGCCACCCTCAAGTCATCCATTGATGGAGATGCTGATCTTGTCTGGGAACAGCAGCTGGTTCTCCCTGCCTCTCTCAGGAAAAGTTCCTAGCTAGAGTCTAAGAGCTGGGAATTTGCAGTTAGCCTTCCAGTTCCCTCTACAGCTTCCATGGTTGTCACACATTTCATGCTGCCCACCTGCCATACGATGCCCTTTTGTGTTGGAACAATAAGCATGTCATGAAGGATGAGGTCTGGTGCTGGCTTGAGAAGTTTTTGTTGCATCTAGTTCTGATGGAAACCCTTTTTTCTTTCTAGCCAAACTATGGTTCTCTCTGGTCCTTAGAGCAGCCTTTCTACATTGAGCTGGTGCAAGGCAGCAAGGTCAATGCAGATGAGAGAATGAAGGTAGGTACTGTCTCAGTTTGGGGTTTTGGTTTTGTGTTTTGGCTTTACCAGTTACATCTGTCTTGTTTGTGTTGTGAGGAAAGCAGAGGCCGACAGCTTGAGCTCACGTGATCCTCCCTTATGCTTCATTCAGCCTTTGGGCAGTTTCTAAAGTGCAGCACAACAGGAAAGGGAAGGGAACTTGCTAGCCACCAACCCAGTCACAGAGCAATGCATTCTTAGAAACACGCCCCTGCAAAAGTTTCTGAGTAGCAAACGGAGCTGCTGTCTTGTGGTGATATCGCTTGACAGTGGTGAGGAGGGGCAGGGAAGTCTGCAAAAAGCAGAGGAGGACAAATTCAGTTCTGAGAAGAGAGAATGATGGGAGAGATGGTGACTGGTAGAGGCAGAAAGCATGATGCAGCAAAACCCTGGGATTTGCAAGGTGTTTGCCATGAAGAGGGAGTATGGGAATGAAAAGGGGAATGGCTGCCCTTTGGGAAAGGAAACAGAAACCAGAAGAGGTGAAGCTGGGGATAAGCTCGGCCTATCAGCTGCACAGTTGTGGCAGGCTGCAGTAGCAGTGCAGGCTTGCAGAGAAATATGCACCTGGAGACAGCTGGCCTTTGGCGAGCGCTGCAATCTTGTTTTGGGGCTCAGCTGTTTGCACATGCCCTTCTGTGATGTTGATTTGCCTCCTCTTTGGTGTAAGCATTTGCCTAGCTCTTAGTGTCTGCTCTGCTTTTTCGGCATGATGGATTCCTGAGCTTTTGCAGCATCTCAGTGGGCAAGGTTTGGTGAATATTTGTATTGCCTGGCTTTACAGGATCAAGCCTGTAATACTCTTTACTAATGGATTATCCAAGCAATTTGCAATTATTAAGCAGCTCTTGCAAGTCTGTATGAAGTAAAAAGATAACAATGGTCTTACTGGAGTTGAGTAAAGAAGAAGATTAAGGAACTTAATGCCTCAGTGAATCTGGAAAGACACAGGTGCATGGTGTCCTGTTCAAGGGAGTGGATACCCTGTCCCATTCCTCTTCTAATCGTCTTCAGCAGCCAGGTCAAGTGGACTGTGGACTGATGATATTCTTTTATTTCTCCTTTCCTCAGCTGGTGGTGCAGGCAGGTCTCTTTCATGGCAACGAGATGCTGTGCAAGACAGTGTCAAGCTCTGAAGTTAATGTCTGCTCAGAGCCAGTGTGGAAGCAGAGGCTGGATTTTGATATTAACATCTGTGATCTTCCCCGTATGGCGCGGCTCTGCTTTGCCCTCTATGCTGTCATCGAGAAGGCAAAGAAGGCTCGTTCCACCAAGAAGAAGTCCAAGAAAGCTGTAAGTAAAGCCAGTGTGGGACTGAGCCAGGCTTGCCAGTGCTGGAGGGCACAGGACACCATTCAAACCAAATGCCCTTTGGTTTCAGAAGACTATTAGTAAAAGAGCTTACAGAATGATGACCAGTAGCTTCTTCAACAGGAACAAGAAACTGAGGAGTGGCTGTCTGTAGGGAAGATTGTTTAAATGTAATTTATTGTCCAGAAAGATCACTAAGAAACATACGCAGTATCTGAATGCATGTAATGAGGAGTCATTTGTGTCAGTGTCTCTGTTTTGCTGTTCCACAACTTCCTTGTTTTGTTGTTGAGGTTAAACCATCTTCTTCTTTCTAGTAACATCTTTCATGCAAATCCCCCATGGAGCAAATTAACAGCTAGCACGGGGGAAGAAAATGAGGAATGTAAACAGTGGTTACAACAGCAAGGCTTTAGGTGAGGTAAAATGAAAGTGCAGAATCTTCAGGGTTATGGTTTAGATGCTGCAACTGAGGATAGGAAGTGTTTAAATCACTTTGGAAGCTCTTGAGTTTCCAAATCAGAGATATAGTGATCCTTGCCTCTATTCCAAAACTTCCAGCCTATTAATAATTCAGTAGCTAAAACTAGATCTAACTGTGGTCTGTAACTGAATTGCTTGTTTCCCAGTGTTGTAACTTAAGCATGATGCCTCTAGCTCTTTGCACGTAGAGTTTTCTTTATGAGCAACAAATGCATTTGTTTCTTTGCAAATTACTGTTTCTGCAGCCATAAAGACACTGTTACTATGCCTTGAAGAAAGGATTAGTCATGCTGTGTTTACTAGAGTGCAGAGAAATAAGGGACTGATAAATGTGATCGCGGAAGATTTTAATCTCAGGTCTGCTATCTCCTTTTCACTGCTGGGAGGTTCACTGAGCTTTGCTGTGTTGGCATCAGTAGGGTTCTCAGGGTTACAGTGCATTAATGTCTAGGGAGCGACAGGCAGCCCACAAGTTCTCCTTGTGTGGACGAATTTCTGGGTTGGAGACTTCAAACTGGAAACATTTTGAGGCCAGGACCAGGATCAACCTTTTTATTGTTGTTGGTTTACTTTAGAATTGCAGGACTCCAACTCCTG
>NW_010167249.1:14724-34315 GCF_000695765.1 Mesitornis unicolor
ATTCACAGGCTGCATTTTTGTGGTCACATTGGGACAATTTTCAGTTTTGAAGCAGTCAGAAGGAAATCTTGTTATTCTGATTGACAAAACAAAACCAGCCTAGTTAGCTGAGTTTGTTACAAGGGTACTGTTCATGTGTGTTCTGTTACTTGGGACAGGTGGATGCATTCTGGTGAGCTTTTAGTATAAAATCACAGTATTTGCTGGAGCTGAGCTCTGCAGAAATGTTTCTTTCCACATGGTCAGCTGCAGCTCTGAGGTGCCCAGATCTCAGTTAAAATTATTGGTAAGTGGAGGTTACAGTCAGAGAGCATCCTCATTTTTTTGTTTTGATTAATAATATTTTTGCTTGCTTTGCTTACAGTACTTGGAGGTTAATTACATGCATATTGTTTGTCTATGCAGGCTGTCCAGAGCAGATAGGTGGGACTACATCTTTTACTACCACAAAAACAGGCATGCTTGCAGGCTGAGATGAGTCAGAGGGTTAATGTCACCCAGAGGGTTGGTTTTCAGTGTTTCTGTAAGTCATGCAGTAGATATTTCTGTCCTTACAATGCTGAATCGTTGCTTTGATGGACCTTCTCCACCAAAAATCTTGTCGTGCGTTTTGTCAGGTTAGATGTCATTTACTCTGTTAGAAAAGGTTGCTGCTGGTGGTGTTTTGTGTGGCTTTTCACTATGATCTAGAAGCTGATATCTCAAATGGGATTTTACTGAAGATGTTTAGTCTAATCAAATTGGCTCGCAGGTTTGTAGGAGGCTACTTGGAAGTGAATAGTTTTGTTGTATCAGGGGTAAATGCTGACTTTGCTACTGCCACCACGTCCTTTGGTGTACCTTTGGGGTAAGCCTGATAAATTCTCTAAAAAGTCTCAGTGGAACAAGATGTCTCACTGTGGTTTCCTTTAAATATTACACTACTTGTAGATGCGTCTCACTAGAATTTTGCCTTGCAACTTCTTTGCAAGCGTATGATTAAGCCCTGGTGTTCTCTGAGCAGCTGAGTGAAATGCTGGTGTTGCTGAGACAGTTATATGAAGTAAGCTGTTCCATTTGGGGACCCTCAGTGCAGGAAATCTTAGGTCACTTGTGGAATGTGTCTGTCTGTTCTGGTGGCAAGGAAATGGGCTCGAGCAGGGAGATGGGTTTTCTTTCTTGGCCATGTCTCAGTCACGTCACTTGCTGGAGTCTCCCACCTCCAAAATGAGACTGGCTTGTGTGACTGGGTTGGGCCTGTGAGTTTTATTTTGGAGGTGTGAGGGGGATATTGGCAGCATAGTTTGATTTCTGTAGAGTGTTGATTATTGTACAAAGGTACCAAGCCTTTTCTTCCTATTATCAGATATATCTATAATTCTTTGCCTAGTTTTCTAAAGTCATGGTAACTCTGTGTTCCCTGTTTCAAAATTAAGGTTCCTCTCCCTCCCCTCACGCTGTGAAAAATATGAAGTATATATGTCATAGATTCTTCAGGTGTGCAAAATATTGGGTGATGAAATTTTAGACATGTTTGTGAGGAGTGTTTGGTGCCATTCACCACTACACAAAAGACCCTAGGTTTTAGCGGATATCTGAATTTGATGCCATCCTCTACTCTGATTTTAGGAGAACTTAAAAGGTAGTAAGACGGGCATAGCTACCCGAGGTGGTATACTGTTTACAGCAGCTCTTTGGTGAGGGAGTGTCTACGTACTTTTGAGTGGGAGCTTACCTGCCTATAGCATTCTGTGTAGCAATTTGCAGACTTGGAAAAGACCGGGATAACGTATCTGATTATTCCTGGTTACTGTGAGGGATTTGCTTTGCATGGGGATATCTCACTTTCTCTTTAGTTCTTCTCTTCCCTTCCCTTCGTCCAGCTTTTGCAGTTGCAGCACCCAAACAAGCTTCTTTCTTTGGTTTGCAGGACTGCCCAATTGCCTGGGTGAACGTCATGCTCTTTGACTACAAGGACCAGCTGAAAACAGGGGAGTGCTGCTTGCACATGTGGTCTTCCTTTCCAGGTATGTCAGGAGATAGAGCTGCTGTATTGTTTTGTGTCTTTAGTCTATACCACAAAGACAGGAGATACCATGCATTCTGCGTTGCTCTCCACTAGGTTGCAGGAGGGGCCGTAAGAGCTCAGACCCAGTACAGTGTGTGCTCTGTTGTGATGGCATCTCAAGCCCTGCCAAGATGAAGGCCTTATTTTGCTTGGCATTGCATAAGAGAGTGCTGTTGAGCTAAAGATGTCATATATACTTCACTTGTGAGAGGTCAGGAAAATGAAGTGAACTGATCAGGCTGGGCAGTGGCCAGTGACAGAGTTGGAAGTAGTCTGTTCTGTTTTCTGGACCAAAGCTTCAGAGGTTTAGGGTTCATGGGTTTATGTACTTTGCTTTTCAGATGACAAAGGGGAACTTCTGAATCCCATGGGCACGGTACAATGCAACCCCAACACAGAAAGTGCAGCAGCCTTGGTCATCTGCTTCCCCAGTGTTGCATCGCATCCTGTGTATTACCCATCATTTGAGCAGGTAGGGGACATGGGTGCTTTTTTGAGAGAGGCAAAGAAGTTCCCTAGCTTTGCTGGTGGAGGAACATACAGACTTGAATAGATACTGTTAATTGAAGATTTTACTCTTTCTCTTAACTAATGGACCTTTGAGTGAATACTTTTCCAAGCTGTGAATTTCTGTGAATTGCTGAAGGTAAAGCTGCTCTCACAGATGAGCATTTGTTTATAAAATGGGTTTAACTGAGCTGCTTTTAAATTGCAGCACTAGGCTTTATAGGAAGGAAGAGGAACAAAAGGGGAAATGAGTGAAAGTAGACAGCTCCCTGCCTTTCAGCAGAGTGATAACATGCCGTGTGGTATGGGGATTTTCCATCTGTCACTGCAACTGGCCAAACACTTAAAATGGAAGAAGAAATGTGCCTGTTACAGGAAGGAAAGGAGGTCTGTTCTGGGGACAGATACACATGCTCCCCCCATGATGCATGTTCTGGCTCAAAAGATTTAATGGATTGTGCTAGTGTGCGGGATGGCTTGAGCAATGCTGTCTGCTTGGCAAATGCACACCAGTTCTAAGAAACTGGAATGGCTCATGTTAGCCCAGAGCTCAGTGACCCAGAGATCCTGTTCATGAACTCTATGGGTGTGCAGATGTGCTCTTTTGGGGGTAAGGACTTACCCGTTCATTCATGCTACTAGCAAGGAAAGGAGCTCTATGGGAAGTTAAGTTACATCTCTGAGCAGAGGAGTGCTGCTGAGTATATTACCTACCCCTGGACTGTGAGAGGAGTGATGCCCTTCTCCAGAGGAGGCAAGTGACTGACCTCTAATGCAGCATGAATGCCTGAGGTGATGGTGAGGTAGAAGTACAGAGGAAATGAGCCTTTCTCAGACTCTTTATTTGTGTTCCAGCTGCTGGAGTTGGGGAGGAATGTAGAACAACCCCGTGCTGCACCAGAAGACCCTGAGGAGGCAAGTCTTTTGGCATCAGTTTTTCAGCTATGTGCAATCCTGGTTTCATATGTTTCCACTTTACCCCCAGCCAGCTTTTTTCACCAAACTGGGTCATACCTCAGTCCTACAGAGTCTCTCTGGGCTAAGTCCTCTGGGTTGAGACTGAGCCTTGTGTATGCTCTTTCCTCTGATTCCCATAAGCAGAAGCTGCAACTGAAGGAGATACTGGAGCGGAGGAGCCATACTGAACTGTATGAACATGAGAAAGACCTGGTGTGGAAGATGAGATATGATATCCGTGACCAGTACCCACAAGCTTTGGCAAAGTTGCTTATCATCACCAAATGGAACAAGCATGAAGATGTTGCCCAGGTGAGGGCACTGGGGTTGCCAGCCAGGGTTCTCTTTTTGATCCATCTTTCAGTGTCTAAATTTCTGTGTTGTGTTTGTGAGGCCAACTTAGCAGGGGATGATTTGCATTGTCCCTGTGCAGGTACGTTTGGCATCACTAAGGCTGAGGAATATATTCTGTTCTCAACCAGTCACTGCGAACGTATGCTCAGTGCTCGCCAGTTGAGTTGAGGTTTGGCTCTTCTGGGCTCTGTTTGGCTCTCTGCACTGTCCCAACCCATTACTGACCAACAAGGTCTTGCTTATTCCCTCTAGAAACTGGAGGCTAGCAAAAAAAACCAAAACAAACCTTTAATTCGTGGCAGAAATAGGATCTGGATTGGATAGTCTTAACTGACAGCGGGAGACCAGCAGAAGCTACCTCAGGGGGTCAGTGAATCTGTTCCACTGAGGACATCAGACATCAGTTAGGGATGGTCTCTGCTGCTTATCCCTCCTTACTTCCAGTGCTTTGACAGGATCTTCAGAAGGTCCCTTTCTAGTCTACATTATTAGTCTGCAGAAAAGTGCTTTTCCTGAAGAGCTCATTCCACTAATTGTGGTACAGCAAATGTAACCCTGCTGTGAATGTGGATGGCTTCTCCTGTCAGCCTTGCAAGAAACTTTTTAGGCTGATCGGTTTTGATGTGGTGTCTGCAAACTTGCTCCGAGGCATCTACAAATAGTGACTGAAATAGAGTTTACCCCCCACAAAGGAGCTGCTCTTCTATCAGTAGAATTTTTAGACTTGTAACCGTTGTCATAAAAACCTTGTTCCTTTTTTCTTTTGCCCTTACAGATGATTTCCCTGCTTCAGTCCTGGCCAGAGTTGCCTGTCCTGAATGCCTTGGAGCTGCTGGATTTTAGCTTTCCTGACCGTTATGTTGGTTCCTTTGCTATCAACTCATTAAAGAAGCTGACGTAAGTGTTCACCACAAGGGATGCACGGAGCTCCTTTCTATTTTAGGGCTGCTGAAGGAGACTGTGAACAAGGCTGACAGTTCTTGTCTTTACAGTTTTTGCAAGTACACTTCTTACAGTAAAGATAAGGTTGTCTTTTACTTTTCTTCCACAGAGACCATGAATTGTTCCAATACTTGCTACAGCTTGTTCAGGTGCTTAAGTATGAATCCTACTTAGACTGTGAATTAACCAAGTTCCTGCTGGACAGGGCATTATCCAACCGCAAGATCGGCCACTTCCTCTTCTGGCATCTGAGGTAAAGAGCAAATATTTTAGGCTTTTTCTCAGTAATCAAGTGAAACCAGCATGTGTAGGTACAGATGCTAGGGTATTTTTTTTAAAGGCTGCTGGCTGTCCTTTAACTAGTGTCTTTCATCAAGGCATTGGTGAGATTTCCTTGCTCTGATTACCAAAACACAGGAACTGCTGCTTTTTACCTGGGACACTGAATAAGGATTTTTCCAGAAGGACACAAAATCTTCTTTTGTTTGTAACATTTTTTTCTTTTGTTGTTGTGCTTGGTGTTTGCATTAGATTCTGTTTTCAGAATTTATATGTGTATATATATACACACATGCTTGTGAGTTGAAATTTACTTTGGACATCCATGGCCACCTGCCATTTCTGAGCCATAGGTTCTGAGCTGTCTCTGCTCCTTAAGTAATGCTCTCAAAGGAGGGGTCAGCAATTTAGTCAGCCAGAAAGATGTCTCATCACTTGAAGTAATGTTTTTTCTACATTACCTTTTTTATTTCCCCTCTCCAGTACATAGAATCTAAACAGCAACTAATATTCTGCACCCTCCTCTGCCCCCCTCCTTGTGCTGGCATGAATGGGAGAATTAGTCACTGACTGCAGTGAGTCAGAATTGCTTTAACTTCTCTTCATCTCCTAGGTCAGAAATGCACGTTCCTGCAGTTGCCTTGAGATTTGGCCTGATCCTGGAAGCATACTGCAGAGGCAGCACCCATCATATGAAAGTTTTGATGAAACAGGTAAAAATTGCTTTTAGCCTTAAGGTTGACTTCCCTCTTGCTTGGAACTGCTTCTCAGTTGTTTCCAACTTTATGTTATCAGCAATTAAAAAAAGGGCTTTTAACTGCTATATTGTTTTTGGCATATCCTATTAAGAGCCTGGAGTTCCCCGTCACATGTGACTTTACTCATCTCTTACTCACCCGCACATGTCTTGACCTACACTGTGTATCTAGAATGGTTTGAAAAGTCCAAAGACCACTGCTGTTATTAATGAGATGAATGAGTTACCGTTTAGTAGGAGCTATACCACAATTGACTGTCTGATTCAGAGCAGTGCACTTTCTTTCAAAGGAGGAAGAAGTAATCCTGCTTCTTTATGTGCTGTAAAATTTCTCTATTATCCATCAAGAATCGCTGTATCTAATTCAGAAGTGAAGGACTCGTGCACATAAAGTTGTATCTAAGATGTGCCCACAAATCAGCACTGCTTCTGTTTCCAAGACTAGAGTGGCACTTCTGCATAACCTGCATTGAAAGGCAGGGCCTATAGGGTCTCATCCTTGCTTTTCTGGCCAGTGCACCTCACTTCTTCCTTTGGTGCTTGATAATGTGAATTATTGCTCGTGCAGTCATTACCTTAAAATGCATTGGTGCTCAGCAGAATATCCATAATTGATTATGGATCTACTCAAGGAGACAATAATAAATTTGTTTTGTTGCACTGTGTGAAATTGCCACAAGTTAAAGAGAAGGTAAGGGATACAACCAAGGTTTACATTTCACAGTAGATTTTAATAGTTGTTTTTTTTAAACTTTCTCCAGGAATTTCCTGTTTCTTAACTGTGATTATCCCTCCCTCTTTTCAGGGAGAAGCACTCAACAAGATGAAAGTTCTCAATGACTTAGTTAAAGTGAGTTCTCAGAAGGCCACCAAGCCTCAAACCAAGGAGATGATGCATGTGTGCATGAAGCAGGAAACTTACCTAGAAGCACTTTCCCACCTCCAGTCCCCCCTGAACCCCAACATTATCCTCGCTGAAGTTTGGTAAGAAAGAGAGCTGCATCTCTTAATTTGTATTGCAGGCTTTGTTCAGCAGTAGAGCCAGGCTTCTGGTTACCCCAATGTCTTCCTTTCTCATGGAAATCGCCAGTCTGTTAGTGTTTGTGGATGCTCTTGAATTTGCAGCTTAGATGGCCACTTTTTTTTAATAGATGGAAACTCTGATGGTAATATTTTTGTTTCGTCTAGTGTGGATCAGTGCACCTTTATGGACTCCAAAATGAAACCTTTATGGATTGTGTTTAATAATGAAGAGACAGGTGGAGGTGGAGTGGGTATTATTTTTAAAAATGGAGATGGTAAGTCTTTTAAAGAATATGTTTTCACGGGCATAATAGTCTTAAGTATTTATTGTGATGAGTGGGCCTAAATATGGACCATTAAGATGATGTGTAAATGAGGACCTAAACCATGTTTGTTTTGACAGAAATCTGGAGATATCATGAACTCTATATTTCGCTTGCTGCCCTCTTCATTAAGATTTTTAGCACAGTAGTAGCTGGATACCCTTGCACAGTAAAAACGAACCTGATGTGAGATTTGAAAGCACTGCAGCACTCTAAGCTTTGTAGGGTTGGAGTGGCTGCTGGTCACTATTGTGTCCAGCCAGATGTTTTCTAAAGTGCTTATTGACTGCTAAGGGGAAAAGCTTTGGCAGAGTGAAATAAGGTGTATCTCCGTTAGTATAATCGTGTCCGAGTTAAGGTATCGAGTATGGTGGCTTTACCCTATTACAGCACTAGTAAACACTGCTCTGTGCTGATGTTCTTTACTAGCTAGACCTAGCAAGTGTCAAACGTGGCAAAGGCTCCTCTAGTGGCCTGTTCAGGGGCAGAACAAGCACCGCTTGCAAGAGCACAAGAGAAGGGGAGGTACTTAATACTCTTTTTCTCTTGTAATCCTGCATAGATCTTCGTCAGGACATGTTGACTCTGCAGATGATCCAGTTGATGGACATCCTGTGGAAGCAGGAGGGCCTGGACCTGAGGTGAGCAATGTCACACAGTTGTGCTACTGCAATGATAAATCATGTGTGGTAAGGCCATTTTGTTCGTACGCGTATTTTGTCTCTGATAGGTCTGTCTATAGTATTCTGTGAGCAGCTAGTCAGGTTTTGTGGTACCGAGGAGCAGAAATGCAGAGTAGGTATGGAATAGATACGGCAGACAAGGGAAAGCTTACAAGTCAACCCGATTCTGGGCAAGATTTCAGTGGTGGCAGACAAGGGAAAGTTTAAAAGTCAACCCGATTCTGGGCAAGATTTCAGTGGAAGGGTTTCTTTCATCTCTGCAGGATGACTCCTTATGGCTGCCTCTCCACAGGAGACAAGACTGGACTGATAGAAGTAGTCATGCATTCAGACACCATCGCCAACATCCAGCTGAACAAGAGCAACATGGTGGCCACTGCAGCCTTCAACAAGGATGCACTGCTGAACTGGCTGAAATCCAAGAACCCAGGGTAAGTGGGCTTATCTTCTTACTCAGTGCTGCTTTACTGCTTCCTCTTACTTGGAGACATTTCTTCTGCTTTGCTTATTGTTTTTTCCTTCAGTTTTGCATATTTCTAAGCTGCACCACAATATTTATTGCTGCTTCCCTGCCTGGCACACCAGAAGGTATCACGTGGATCTGTATGTGTCTTGAGCAGAAATAGAGGCATCTGGGTTACTGTTTGCAAGCTTTTTTTTGATCTTTGATAGCTTAAGGTAGCACTGTCCACAGGCGGGATCCAAACCTTGATCTTCCCTTCAGTCCTGTTACTTTCTCCAGAGATAGTCAGTACAGTGGCAGCTGGAAAAGGGGCAGAAGGAGTAATGCCAAAAGTGGGAGGTGAGGAGAGAAGGGGAAAATAAAAAAGGCAGCACAAGAGCCGCGTAGCTTGAGGTTTTACTTGATACAGAACAGACAGCAGCAATACCTCAGTGCTACTCTGTAGCAAGGCACCAAATTGCAGGGTGCAGCAGGAACCATTCTAGGAGCCCACTTCATATTTTGGATCTGTGAAGATCTAGAAACGAGTTAATTTAATTGGAACTAAACCATTTTCACTGAGATTGTGGACACGACCTTACCCAGACCTCTCCAATTGGACAGTTCTTATTGCAGCCAGTTTTTGTGAAGCATGGATGGGAGTACTGCCTCTGGAGAACACTGCAGGAATCCAAACACTATTCCCTTACCTTCACAACTTTCCCAGTGGTAAAGTACTGGTGTTCAAAGTAAAATTCTCTTTCAATGTTTTTCTCGCCCTCTTTAGTGATGCATTAGAACAAGCTATAGAGGAATTCGCTCTTTCCTGTGCTGGGTACTGCGTGGCAACGTACGTGCTGGGAATAGGTGACCGGCACAGTGATAACATCATGATCCGGGAAACTGGACAGGTATGGGGATTCACTGCTGCTGCTGAAGTACTGGAAGAGGGGCATGAATGCTCCTTAGCAATGGACAGATACATCCCCACGCAATCCTACTGCTAAGGAATGTACCTCACCTTCCAGCCGAGAGGCAGACTGGACAGATATTCTCAATAGGTTCTATCATTAAGAGGGTAAATACAGTTTTATAATTTGAATTACAATTGTGTAAGTATCACTGTCATCAGCTGCTGCTATTAATACCCACTTTGAAATTACAGTGGAGCAATTCATACCTCTGAGACCTAAAACTATCTGCAGATGCAAACTCAAGCACTGTGCTTATGAGTCTGAAGGCTTACTTGGCTTCAGCAGGGTCACAAATTGCTTGTAGTTGCTAGGTAAGATCCTCAGTTACTTACCCAAGCTGATGTGTTTGTATTCTTCCTCCTAGAAAAAACATTTTGCCTCTCACCTCTTTTTTCTTTAAATGAATGTGATCAGTGTGGGTTTAATTTTACATTGATACCTCTACCCATTCCTTTACTTCTCTGTTCCATGAGAATAGCTACCAGAGTTTGAATCTTCTCATGCACTGCTTGGGAGACAAAGGGCAAAACTAGGAAAAAAAAAATCCTACGGTGACAGGACATGTACTAAACTACATCAGAAATATTTTGGTAAAGGAGGAAGTTTAAGCTGGCTGTCTTCTTTTAACTGTGAATTCTACAAAGCGTAAAACAACCCTGTGCTAGATGGTACAAGGCAAGTCTCCTGCAGGTCCAGTGCAGGCAGCTAATGAGTTTATATTTGAAAGTGAGAAATTGACTGCTGTAGTTTTGAGACTCGTATCTCAGGTATGTACAACTGCGCCTTCACTGTTGCTGTGTAGTATCCCACTCCTCTACATCTCATAAAGAAGTCTCCATTACAAAAGTGCTGGGCAGGGAGCTTACAGAAGTGTTTCTGCAGAGCAGAGGCCACTCGGTTATTTGCCCACTTGAGGGAGCTGATGCCCCGCAGTGTACAGCCTTGGGTGCTGTGCATCTGGGGTTTACAGCAGCTCTGCCGAACTGCCATAATGTGCAAGGTTCTGCACATGATTCTCCTTCCCATCACTGCACCAGTGGGGCAACGACTTCACTGTGCCAGGTATTTAGGAAAACACAAAGAAAGGGGAACAAAAAAGCCTTACCTGAGCAAGTAATAGCAACTTCAGAACAGGACCTCTTCTGTTCACACAGTCTAGGACTGTGTTCTCTTTCGGCTTCTGCTAGTGACACACAAAGGCTTTAGGAAAAAACCAACAAAACAACAATTTTTTTTTCAGTTATACCAAGTATTGAAGAGTTAAGTATCTTTTTTGTCCTATCAAACATGTAATTACACTAGAGAATTTCTTGGCAAGGAAATATCGCCTCTTTTCCCAAAGGTGTGCCATAGGAGAAGTCATTTTTCTCCCTCCCAAAATCCTATGGTCAGTACCTTTTCAATACAGTAACTGTGAAGAGAACTCGACACTGATCAGCTAAAATAGATACTATTCTGAAGACTGTTGGTTTTTTTTCTTCCTCATTTTCAGCTGTTCCATATTGATTTTGGTCACTTTTTGGGGAACTTCAAGACTAAATTTGGTATTAATAGAGAACGAGTTCCTTTCATCCTAACCTACGACTTTGTGCATGTCATCCAGCAAGGAAAAACTAACAACAATGAGAAATTTGAAAGGTAAGTATTAGCAGTCCAGTTACACTGAACTTAGGCTTTTTTTAAGCTCTGAATTTTCAGAAGTTATTTCCACTGATGATATGTAGCCTATAAGCTACCCACGTGAAAGCAAATAATTATCTGTTAGAGAAGATGGAAGAGCTTGGTAGTCATCAATGCAGACAGCAGGGTTCACTCTAATACTTAGTCTTGCTTTATAAAATGGTAAGAGCTTGCAGTCTTATTCCTTTGCCTCATTTTTCTTAACAGATTCAGGGGTTATTGTGAAAAAGCCTACATGATTCTGAGACGCCATGGTCTTCTCTTCCTGCATTTGTTTGCACTGATGAAAGCTGCTGGTCTGCCAGAACTCAGCTGCTCTAAAGACATTCAGTATCTGAAGGTAAGAGAAGCAGAGTCCAGATGTTAAAACTGAATACCTGATCTTGTAGCTCAGCAAGGAGGAGTTCAATGTGGAAGGACGTATTCTTTGAAGCAAATGAGCTCCAAAAATCATGATTAGTCATCCAGCACTTATGGGCAGGGCATCAAAAATGCCAGATACTGGTGCTCAGGAAGTAATTTCAGATTCTTCAGCACAAAGGCAGTACCTTGTAGAACCAACTTCCAGGAAGAAGATAGAGCTCTTGGGTTGTGGATCATTTTCTGTTCCCAGCTTGCCTCCTAAATTATAACAACTTAGCCCTGACCAACTGAAAGACAGTAGCTTTGTACAAGAACACTAAAAACCCTACTGTTTCCCTGCTCCCTAAGAGTAGGATGCATGCATTTATTAGAATGAAAAAGCCTCATGCGACTACAGTAACTATTAGAAACAATTAGTAGCTACTCATTTCCTACTCAGTGCTCCTTTCGACAGAGTAATTTCTTAGTGAGTAAACATCTTCGTAGTTGAGCAGTTGGTTGTTCAGTTGCATTTTGCTCATTTCTGGCTCTTACCTTCAGGACTCCCTGGCTCTTGGGAAAACAGATGAGGAGGCACTGAAGCACTTCAGACTGAAGTTTAATGAAGCCCTGCGAGAGAGCTGGAAAACCAAAGTGAACTGGCTGGCACACAACGTATCCAAAGATAACAGGCAGTAGAGCAACGCCAGCCTGCACGCTTGCTCCAAAAAGAATGTAATTCCTGCACTGAGTCCAGCAATTGCAGACCAGTCTCTAAAGCCTGATGAATGTTGCCATGTTGAAGATCCCACCAGATCAGACATTTCTGCATGACTGAAAAACTGTTGGACTGTCATCAGCTGCATAACCATGTCTGCTGTAGATCTTTGGGGGACAAGGGACAGACGTGAGGCAATAAAATTACCACATACAGTGAAAGGTAGGTAGATGTACCTGTATCCGTAAGAACTTGTTAAGCTTCAAATACATTTTCTAATAGAAGAGTTCAGGCAGTTGTAACATCCTTCCAGTGTGTTACTGTGTTCATTTCTGTTTTCTTGAAAATTTAGCTGAACACTGAGAACCTTGTAGCTCACATACTATAGCCCATCTGCTAGGTCCCCACCAGTACAGCTTGGAGACATTAATCACCATGTGATCGCTCCTCCTACCCTGTTCCAGTGCACACCAAGGCAGGTCAGCTTAAGTCACCCCTGGAGCTGACTCGGACAAATTGGTTTACTCTGCGTTTGTGACAGGGTCGAAATAGCCGCACTGTGATGTGACTGCAATAGAGGCCAAAGTGTTCTGAAACTGAACTGGAACCCATCTATTGCTGTCAAAAAAACTGATGCCACAAGAACAGCCTTGGACTGACCAAGGGGGTGGATATTTGCTTTCCTATGTCAGACTTCAGTTGAGCCTCAAGTAATTCCTGGGTTTCTGAGTTTATTCTGTTTTTAAGCGTGTAAACAGTAAGATTGCATTTTAAAAACTGGCATCTAACATTGGTTGCCATGTGTACCTCCTGTTGGGGTACATTAGAGCTCATTTGCCACCTGGTTTCCCTGTCATACATGCGTGCAGGGCACTGGCCTACACCTACATAATCACTGGGATACAACGCTGTAATTCCAGTGTCAGCTGGGACAGATGGTGCCAGTCTGTGCCTAAGCTATTTGGCCAGTCTGCCTTCCTGTGCAAGGCTAGAGGAGTGCCAGATGAGTGGGTTTGACACTGAAACACACACTTACTCTAAGTTACATCTCAGCTCTCATCTTACAAATCTATTCCCTGTCCTTTCCACGTTCTTCCCCATCTCAGCCATGGCACACAACTCTGTCTGTTACTACAGCTGGTGTGCAAAGACCCTGTGTCTGTACGAGGCATCAGCCAAAGAGCGAGCTGTGGTCATCTGTGCTGGTACCTCAGTCAGAACACACTGGCTGCTCCATCTCCTTCCCAAGCACAATCTGTCCTGTCTCCCACAAGGTGCTGTAATCAATCCCTTATTTTACTCTCATGTCATGTTTTTGTCTCCAGCTGGTGTCCTCACCTGGTGAGCAGTTCTGAGCACTGGTGTTGCACAGGGACAGATGCACAGGAGCCACTGCTACCACTCACTGCCTCACGAGAGCATAGCGAGGTGCATCAAGCGGGCCAGAGCCTGCAGGTCATGCAGTGCCACTCATACCCGTGGCCTTTAGCGGTTGCCTGGGCTGCTTCCCTCCTTGTCACCGTGTTTTCCACATCAGGTTCCTATGGACGTGCTGTCATTCCTGGCCATTACAGAATAGCATCATCTAATTCTCAAAGACACCCCTGAAGCTGAATCCCAGATTGGATTTGTATGTCCTTTACCAGATTGAGCTTTTCTTTTACTCACAAAACTGTTGGTTGGTTGTGGTGGGTTTTTTTTAACTCTTCTACTTACTTTTATAGGCTGGAGTGACAAGAGACGCATATATTGTCCATCTGACTATTCACCTAAATTTGGTTTTCGTGTCTGGTTTAAAATTCCCCACAGAATCAAAATGTTTAGGACAGAGACTTATTAAGAATAAAACAGGCCAGATCAATCTTCCCTGTCACGCATTAAACTTGATTTGATAGTAGTTTTGCATCCAGCACATAGATACAACTCATCCCTGAGTTTCAGTTCTTTTTAAAATCAGGTACCCCTGTATTTTAAAATTGAAAGAATGCTGCCCTACACGGACTGTTTAAGCCCACCGTTATTTTTTTGTTCTAAGAGAACAAGGTCAGATACATTTGTTCTTCTGCTGCACAGCTAAGTTAACACTGGTTATTTAACTGGTTACTTAAGAAGTTACTTAAAAAAAGAACTAATTATATCATAAGTAGTAGGTGATGCACGGTTTGGTCACTGAATGCAACATGAAACACCTTTCATAAACCCTTCCCTCATCACTTTTATGTGCTAGCAGATTACGATCTAGTGTCACGCTAATTTAAATTCTGATTTAAAGTACTTACTGTTTCTTTTTATAAAAGATGTTATGCTGTCTATTCTAAATGTTTTGTAATATATACTAATATAAACCAGGTTTCCTCTCATAGAGCACCTGTCACTGGAAGCAGCAGTCCTATGTGTAAGACAACTCATTTTAACTGTATAACCCTTGGAGATCCCTTTAGTACACCTTTCAAATGCTAATGTGACTGAGAAGCATCCAGAGCATTTCAAGATAGCCTGGTGTGGACCCATCAAGTGATCCAATTACTCACTAACAAATGCATTCCTCTAACAGCTCTTCAGCACATCATCCCATAGTAAGCAGCAAGGGAATGTTCACTGAACTTTCCCTGTGTTAGACCATGAGTTATCTATCCAGAACAGAAAGCTGGCTCCATGCCTTCCCCTAATTACACACCTGACCAGAACACTAGGAAACAACAGTGATAAAGGTGTACAGACAGACCTGCAAGAGACAGACCTGCAGGAAACACCCCCACCTCTGCTGGAGCCAGCACTCCTGAACTGCTGCTGCTTCTGGAGATTAAAGGAAATTCCTGCAGCCTTTGAGTACGGTCCTCTGTGAAAGATGAGCTCTCTGCCATGTACTGTAAGTTAGTCATGGATGTGGTTCTCGAGTGTACAGCGTTACTCATGCTTTTCTTGAGCTGAACAGCAGACAGGGGACTCAGGTTTCAAATTAAATCTTAAAACTGTTAATCCACATTTGCAATTAGAAGTATAGTATGACATTGAATTAGTCAACAAATCGTGTGAGTAAACCACCATACTTTTTTTCTGGTTTTAAGTATTACAAGGATAATTTTCCTTTTCTGAGCCAGACTGCACAGCCTTATGCGTCACAGGCTAGGAGGGTGCTAGGTGTCACAGTTTAAATTAGGAGTAGGAAGATGCTTGTATCTCTTACCTCCAATTAAAAAAAATAATCCACTACCATAAGGACTTGGACAAGCACAAGTTTCCATGGGGCAGCGAATGACTGCGTGTCTGCTGCTCTACAACTAACAGCAACTCTGCTTTCCCAGCAAGATGCTGCTGGTCACCATCTCAGGACTGGGTTCCTTACCTTGGTTTTTCATGCAGTAGAACGGGTCTCCTGATGCTGCTTCCCAGTCAATACACAAGACTAACGCACACAGTCGATGTCTGGTAAGCAGCTTGTTTGTGCATCAAACCTTTGCGTCACCTCCTCTCTAGGGTGATGCTTTTTCAAGGTTCCACCATTGTCCTCTAATGATCTGATGCCATCAAATTCTTTGAGGTTTTCTTAGAGCCAGATTTGTGGAGACCAAGCCTGCTGCTCCCCAGCTTAATGGAATAAATAGAAAATTTGCCACAAATCATGGAATAAAGGAAAGGTTGGCAGAGATGATAGAAATAGGAAAACAGAAGCCCAACACTCAAGCTCTAACAGTTTGTTTCTTCTTATAAGAAGAAAATATAAAAGCAGTTCTCTTACATGGCCACAAACCAATAACCCAGGCTCCCGTGTGCCAGACTGCTGCAAGGCAGTGTGCTTCAGTGGCTTCCTTAGGCCCTTTTAGTGTTTGGTTTGCGGTTCATACCTTCAGCCATTGCTTTGGTAGCATTTCCAGAAAACTCAGGCTCTAAAATAGTATAGAGAAGTTCAAAGCAGCAGTGGCTCCTGTCATCCGTCCTTCAATTTCAGAAGTGCAATAAGACAAAGCTGTATCTGTGTGAACTGCAAGAACTGCGCAATTCCAGGGGTGTTTCTCCATCCAGCAGAGTTTTACAGAGAGGTTACTTAGTCTAGAAAATAAACTTACCTACACGTAAAAGTATCAGAGGCATCACATGGACCTTCTTCCTTGTACACCGCTGGAATAGCGGGGAACCACGCTACTGAGCAGACCAGTGATGGCTGCATGGGGTCAGCAAAGAGCCTCTCAATCCACACTTACAGAGCAGCAGCTTTACCTGATGGTTTTCAGCAAGCTGAGGTGTCCTGAAGATTCTTGTACGGAAGAAATCGCCATCAAAAATATTACATTTCACTATAAATAAGTAGCTTCTGGTTTTATAAATATGCTCAAAGTGATAGCCCTTTCTATTTCTATTTATTTAGAGATGTTTCTGTGATTATTTTTTTTAACTGTACAAACTGATTGTGCCGATTCTGTTGCCTTTGGGAAAAAAAAGTATTTTTTTAAGCCAGACTGTTGTTCTGCAAGAATGTTTACATGTTTGACTGTTCGTTTGCTTTAGGTATGTTTTTTAAGTCAAAAAATTAAAAAAATATTGCTAAGTTGTGCACAGGTGCTGTGTCTTTATGCTTCAGAGATCAACAACAACAAACAAAACTCTTCTGCCACCACCAGAAGCAAATTAACACACAGTTCACAGAACTGGATTCAACTTCGCTCCATTAAGAAATAAATGCAAACAAGTTCAGAACCAGGAATTTATTGTAGCTTATAGACTTTCCAAACTGACCTGTTACCAATATACACATCTGAAAAGTTACACCCACAGTGGCTACAAACTGCATCGGGACATTTACAACCTTTCAGTATTACCATTAAGTCATGATCAGTTTTGGTCTAAAATACAGCAGCTACAGCAACAGTATATGGAAGGATAAGTCTTCTACACATTAACACAGGACAACTGTCAGACATAAGTTAAAAGTTTCCCAGTTTACTTAAAACTAGCAGTTATATTACCACATAAGTAGTCAAAACCATTTCCCCATTTTAGAAATCTAAAATTTTACATTAAAAAAAAACAACCCCAAAAAACGGTAAGCTAGGTGTGTGTGGGTTCTCTTCCCTGCTTCCAGGTCCATCTCCTATGGTAAAAGGCACTCCGCAGTCAAGCGTTACTCCAGATCAAACCCACCGGTAGATCCCGTTACACACATCGCTAAGTGAGAATAGGTCTGCTCCGAAAATCAAAACTCCAGAAACATTTGGATCAACCCTTATCTTTTATCTCTCCGAATTACGGCCCTCTGTGCCCCACCCTTTGGCTTGCTTGCTGCTCCTCTCGCTCGCTTCCCCAGTGCGACGTTTCCCTGCTGTGACCGTGCGCTGTGCACCCCAACAAAGGCAGACTACATACGAGAGCAAGAACGGGAACTTTGCTTACCGTGCTGAGGAGTGAAGTCCTAGTCTCCTGTCACAAGCAAAACAAGTTATGCTTTTTAATCCACCTCCAAATGTAAAAAAAAAAAAGCAAGTAAGCAGATATTTATTATTCAAGGCTCTGCATAAGACCAAATAAAGTTAAATAAACAAGACCTGCCTTACAAAAAAAAAAACTAGCGCTGTCCACCATGGGGTCGTCACTTACTTCTCGTACCTTTCAGCTATTTCTTTAGAAAAGTCCTTTGCAATTCCAAGTTACAGCTTTGATCAGAAACAACCAAAATCATCTGGACTTGGAATGGTGTGACCATGATTCCCAAGGTGTTCTGGTGGGATTATTTATGCTACAGGTTTTGTTTTTCACCAGCAGGAAAACACAATTACTAAATGTAAACAAAGGCTTAATACACCAACAGTCCAAGTTACTGTACAAGGGGCTACGGGGAACGAGCAGGAGTGTGTTTAACAGAAACGATACCAGCTATGCCCCAAGCCCTCCCACTGCCAAATTAGAAAAACTAAACAGCCAAAAAAAAACCAACCCCAAAATAACCTATCTAAGGTAGACTGGTAGCCAAGGTGCACAGGTACACAGGTCTCAGGCTTCCCAGCTTCTGTTACCAATGTAACAATCGGTCAACTAAATGAATAATCCAGCTGTCAGTGCGAACAGACCATCGTAGTGCTACAGGCAGCCTCACTGTAATGAGCAGGAGCTGTGGCAACACCACAGCAACAGCTCGCTCTCTACCCACCATCCATGTAGTGTTTTTTCCCAATAACTTAAAAGCCCTTATGCCAAGAGTTAAATGGAGAAAGAAAAAAAAAAAAGAAAAATAAAAACCAAGCAACCATATTGCACAGGGCAGTCGAACCTCTGCGACGTTCCTAAAGCCTTCACCATTTCTCACAAGCTTGTCTGTTCCCTCTGCAAAAATAAAGGAGATTCAAGAAAAGGAAAGAAAAACTAAAGAAAAACCAGAGCGGGGCGTGAGCAAACATGGCAGTCAAGGCCACTGACACCGTGGTACTGAAACATCTACACTAGATCACTGTGCCCGTGCTCCTGCTGCAGCAGTATGAGACTTGTAGTATTTCATGCTTCATGACTGTTTACTTTAGCATGTTTTAAACCCCAGTCCCTGTCTTCACTACCACAAATGACATAATTACATAATTCCAATATATTTACAAAATATTAAAAAGTCTGTTAATCTTCTACATATTAACCTCATTCTGCCACTTTACACATGCACTAATTTGGGGAAAAAAAAAAAATTAAAAGAAATCGACAGGCTGAAATGAGCAGCTTTACCCTTTGTCAACAAGCAATCTTTGCATCTTTTAGAAAGAGAAAAAAGGAACAAAGCCGAGTTTGTTTCACTGAGCAAAAAAAGACAGTTCAGAAATTCATGTGCAATGGCTACAGAGCTGTAGAGTCACTTAGCTGAGATGACACGAAGAAAAAAGTGCAAGGTGGTTCCTCACATAGCGTAAAAAAAAAATCCAGTCACTGAGGCATGGCTGAAGGAAAAGAGGTGCTACCTACAATCTAGAAACAGCATCGGGAACTAGCTGACACGCCACAAACACGGGGATGTGCGTGGGTTGAATCTACTGGCCAGAATGACTTTGTATTTTAAACACCATGAATCCTTGGTAACAATGGAGTGTGGTACAGCGGAGTCCTCTAGAGCAGAAACAAAGACAAAGGGAACGGCGAGGATCAATAACTGAGGGTGGAGTCATCCCATTCCAGCTGTTGCTGTCTGTTAACATTCTGTTGGTCCTCCTCCTGCTCGCCCTCTTCCTCCTCGCTGCTTTCAGACTCTGCGCTGGTGATGTCGTCTTCTTCTCCATCTTCACTTTCTTCTTCCTCTTCCTCCTCTTCCTCTTCACTGCTGTGCTGATCCTCGTACGTCTGTGAAGACAGAAATCAGCTGTTGGTATCACACTGGCCATAATTCTTTTTATTCTTTTTATTCAGGCACAAAGCACTACATTGAGCAAGAGCTACTGTAGATTCCTTACTGTTTTTAGATGTTTGGCAGTAATTAAGCAACCAGAAAAGGAAGAAGAGCTCTTTAAAATTGCTTTGTAACACTGCTGTCAAGCCAAACTAATTCTGAAGTGTGATCCAGTACTTCAAATTCTACTGGAAAGGGATGTTTCAGCA
>NW_010167249.1:34346-67951 GCF_000695765.1 Mesitornis unicolor
CTTACTTCTTCCTGATTTTCTAAAAACTCAGATGTCAACCACAGCAGAAAGAAACATCACAAATACAGACGTTTTGACACCAAATTCTTGCAACTTTGGAAATGAGCAGACCGTGGTTAGGGTAACACACAGCACGATAAACACTGGTGTTAGATACCGACCTGTAAAATCCACTCCTGCGTTGTGAAGCTATAACCCAGGCCACATCCCAAACATAACTGCTCTTCCCATGTATCACTTTTGCAGTCACTAACAATTCAGTTAACGTCTGTACTCTGCGTTCTGTGGTTGTTTCTGCTGCACTACTCTGTGCACGCACAATCACACCCGTTACAGCTGGAAAAGGGCATTTTTCCGTGCCGAGACACCAGGTTTACCTCCATGGGGTTCACAGTGATGGTCAAAGCAGAGTCATCCCAGTCCATCTCGTTTTCCTTCCCAGTGTCCTGGTCACGCATCGTTCTCTGATGTGCAGCTCGGATTCGGAACACTCCCAGGATAATCATAAAAACCAGGAAACTGACACAAACCACAATCACAACAGTGGCTGTGCTCGGAACAACTGCAACAAGAAAATAAAAGGAATCTCTTAGATGACGGTGATAAGTCACTCTTTTACAACACTAAGAACCAGTTCCGAGTTGCCATCACACGTAAGAGGGAAATGGCACTATGTAAATATTGTATGTAGCTACACAGAGGCAGTTTGTCTAAGGACACTTAAAAAGTCAGTTGGAGAGTAAGAACTAAAACTTAGCTCCTTAAGTACAATGACATCAATCTGAAGGACTGACAACCCATGGAAAGCACACTCCACCACACACAGATTCCTCTCTCAAATGCCTATTTTTCTTCCTGTCACATCCTACACCCATGCCAAATTAATGTGATTAAAACAGAAGCATCAGATACCACGATTCATCACGGGAATAACACTGCAGTTGTTTCCTCATGCCATTCAGAAGAAATACTGTCCCGGTTCCTCCCAGACCTTTTTCTAGCCCTTACTGTCCCCTCAAGACCAGTGCACCCTTTATTTTTCCTATGTACACACACCAACAGAAAGCTTTCCTGTTGGCAAGAAAAGGTATTTCACAGAACTCTCATAATCCACTCTTCTCTGCTTGGACAACAGCAGAACAGGACTGAGTAGCTGCTTAGATGATTAGTCCAAGACGATGGTTTAAACTCTGGGGAAAAGCCTCTCTGCAGTCAGAAGCCTCTGTGACAATTTTAACAGCAGAAAAAAAAGCAGCTGAACTTCAGTGACTGAGAATTCTTACCTGAGAAGGGATGAGGGTTAGCCAAGTTGTGACCAGAGAGATCCACAAACGTATGGTGCACTGGATGCACAAACTGCGGTTGTGCAGCTATGTGATTGGCGTGTTCGACTGGGTTAGCTGTGTGGATAACATTCACCTAGGAACAAACAGAAACGATCAGCTCCAGAAATGCAACAGGCTACAAGACAGACAGAAAATCTACTACAATTCCTTGTCACAAACCCCTTCAGTTTCACAGCTCTCCAATCTGTTTGTTAGCCTGGCAAGTCTGTACACAGACGCCAGTATTTCAGAATAAAACAGATCAAGCCAGTTAATTATCAGATTTGGTAGCCAGCCATTTTAATCCTGAAATAACAGTATACACAAAGATATACAACACATTAACTACATTTTCTTCATTCCCATCTCCTCTTACTGTGCTGTGCATCTTCAGCTAACAGCAAAGAAAGAAATGCCTATTACAGTTAAGGGTTAAGAAAAAACTGCTCTTTAAAGTTTCACCCACACTGAGCACAGCTGGCTTTCAGGTTCAACTGCAAGCTCATCATTTGCACACAGTATTTCATGTTTCCTTGCCAAACAAACAGAGCTAAACACACCCCCCCTCCTGTGGTGGAACACTGTGCTGTCGGGTACCTAACCAGCGGCACAAGAGGAAAAGAGCACATTTACTACAGATCAAGGAAAGCATTTGCAGTTCAACAGTTCCCTAAGATCCCAACTCCAGCTCACAGAATTTCCTCAGGAAACAAAACCGCATTACTTAAAATAAAAAATATTTCTATTCTGCAACACAAGAAGCTCCCCAGCCCACCACAGCCACCCGACTCGTAAATACAATTACCTTTACTGTCATCAATTTGGTCAGCTTTAAAATGTTAACAAATTCAAGCTCATAACAGAAAGATGAAGAAATAACTTCACATTCCAGCACCTGACATTTTAGTGCCCTTTATGCTCTCGTCTACTGTACTTCCATATGGCTGATATAAATGTACTAAGTAATACTTAACCTGTATTCTATGAAGAGGACATGCAATTTTAGCCTGTCTGCGCTCCTCCATAAGCCCTCAGTATTAGCGATTTAAGCATTACACAAGCAAAACTACTCTTACTCTATTTGCCTTTTTTTTTTTTTTGGCTAAATTAAGACCCTGTGTTTCTAATTCAACCTTTTCACCTTCACACTTCCATTACAGAATCACAGAATCACAGAACGTTAGGGATTGGAAGGGACCTCCAAAGCTCATCCAGTCCAATCCCCCTGCCGGAGCAGGAACACCCAGATGAGGTCACACAGGAAGGCGTCCAGGCGGGTTTTGAATGTCTGCAGAGAAGGAGACTCCACAACCTCTCTGGGCAGCCTGTTCCAGTGCTCTGTCACCCTCACTGAGAAGAAGTTTCTTCTCAAATTTAAGTGGAACCTCCTGTGTTCCAGCTTGTGCCCATTACCTCTTGTCCTATCATTGTTTGTCACCGAGAACAGCCTGGCTCCATCCTCGTGACACTCACCCTTAGCCATACTATTTCTTCTACAAGACAACACTTTAACCCCTGTTTAGGCAGTCTTATTGAAATCTGAAATACAGGATTAAGAACTCATTTACATATCAAATACAGCCTGAATTGTACATATTTACTAATACTTATCTACAGGACAACAACCTAAACCAATAATTGACCAATTATCTATCACCTGAGGCAACAAATTCCATCCTCCGAGCCATCCATGCTCTAAAACTGAGTGATCAGACGTACATACCTCCACCTTGAACTCGTTGCTGACGTAGCGTCCGTTAAGCTCAGAACAGACTAATTTGAACTTTCTGTCAAAGAGAGAAACCGTGTGCCAGTTTCTGTAGCGTATCAAGTGCAAAACTTCTTCATAACTGGCCATAGTATCGACCCCTGTGGAGAGAAATACACAAGTTTAAAAACTACTTTGCAAAACACCAGTACACCACCACAGACCTGACAAATAATACCCTCTTTCTTCAATAATAATACCTTCTTCTTTCTTCAAGTAGAAAAAAGGTAACACCACAGACACACACACACACACACACACACACACACACACGTGGCTCCACTGAAATGCTGTGGATTGATTTTGTGATAAAAATCCTAGACCCAGTTGTTTTTTAAAGGGATTTTAGGAGCCTCTCTTGTGAACACATTAACATGTTCTGAATATAAAACAGGAATGATGCATGCTCCCAGGCACTGCATTATCTGTGCAAAGAACGAGCCATTTCTGAGGCAAAGCGCACCTCATTTCCACAGTCCTGAGGTAGCCTGCAATTTGGGACATGAGAGAACAGAAGGGAGGTTCTAGAATGACCTATTTTTTAGAATCACAGCTTTCCACAAAATACCTGTAACACCTCTGAGCTTGAAATTCTAGTAAAAACCAAAGTATTTGGAATAAGGTGTTATAAACCATCTCTCTAGCACGCTGTTCCTGTTGTCACTGTCTTCAGACCAGCAGCAGGAACCCTACCTGTGATTATCATGCCCAGGTTGGAGCTGCTCATCTCAATGCCTTTCTGCTGTAACCGTGTCATGTCAACCTCCAGGCTTTCTTGTTCCTGATTTAGTTCCTCTCCTAGCACTGTCACCTCACACGTATCCAGGTTGTGCATGATCTCTTCAGAAACCAAAGACTCTTGTACTAAAAAGCAGAGAAAACACCAGAGGTAAGCGGAAACAAGGGTGAAGCAGACGAGAGCCCAGGAGCTATAAAATGTCACATGTGAACTCAACTCTTCTTTCAGAACCAATATTAAGATTTGGGCCTGAAGTAAAGAGAGCAAGTATTCATTAAATAATGATTTTTTTCAAAAATACAAAATACAATCAAAGGATATTTACATGAAGGTAATAACCTGGGCTTACTACTACTTCCAGCTAAGTCTTCGTTAGCCCAGAGCAGAGTATCTACAGCTTCTCTTCCCCTGCTGGATTCAGTATTAAAAGAAATCCATTCTCCTTTGCAAGAGGAAGACCCTCCAATGTGATCACTGAATGGGGTGAGGGTAGGGCACAGTCCTAGGCAGACAAGGACGTTACCTGTAGGATCTT
This sequence comes from Mesitornis unicolor, assembly GCF_000695765.1. NCBI lineage: Eukaryota > Metazoa > Chordata > Aves > Mesitornithiformes > Mesitornithidae > Mesitornis > Mesitornis unicolor. The sequence goes on from NW_010167249.1 coordinate 38,714, forward strand.
CATCTCCATCTCCCTCCGGCTCCACCTCCCGTGTAATGGTGCTTATTATGCGAAGCTCAGGAAAGAGGGAAACACCCTCAGGACTCTCAAACTCTGAAGCAGAGCGGGCAAAATGGTTGATGCCACTAAGGCTGATTTTTGGTTCTTCTGGTTGCAAGACCATGACATATCCCTCCACAGAAGGAATGGAGACACAGGCCTCGTCATTGAAACATCTACGAGATAGAGGAGCAGTTTTGCACAAAGAGGCTATCTAAGACAAGGCACAATTATGCAGAGTAATTGCTTTATAAATTTTTAACAAGCTCTCTCTCAGACCCAAGAGCCTTAGATAAATTCATCAACTGCATTGGAAAGTAAGAATTCTCCACCAAGGGAGCAATGTTACAATTAATTTTTACTTACAGCTAACATTCGGCCCCATTTTCTATGCTATGACTAACAGCCACAGGTAACACCTTTAATGAGGGCTGCGATACTGGAGATACACTCCCAGCACACCCTTGCAACAAGTTCCTCCCTGTCTTACCCACTCCTTACTACGTTCTCAGGAAGAAAACAGAGTGCTGGCGTAGAAAACATTTGCTGTATCCAAACATGTGATGGCTACATACAGCAAGACTCCTTTGCTTATCACAACTGAGATACAAAAGCATTGTTCCATATCATCGTACACAGATGCATTATTCCAGCACTAGGACATACTTGACAGCACTGGTGATTTTAAGTCTCCTAATCCCAGGCGTCGGGAACTGGCGGGAATTCAGGTAGGAAATGTGTTGCATGGCCTTATCAACCCTGTCGATATCATCCCCTTCTACGGTCAGCGTTGACCGACTTGGGTTCATGTGGATCTGAAACAAACAGAAAAAAACTAGGAGAATACCCAAACACTAACACGATCTGGTAATTAAAACTGGAAGTTGAGCATTGTTTAGTCTGCTAAATGCAAGGACAATTACAGCTGCATTCAAAGCAAGAAGGCCATTTACTGGTCTGTTTGTACTCAGCTTAACTTCGCTATTCATTTCCTTATTGCAGTCAAATATATTTAGTGTTTTGTTCTTAATGATGTGAAGATTGTAGTAATATAGAGACAGCTAACATAAAAGAAGAATTTAGCTCTGTTCACACAAGCTTGTTATTAAGAAAAAGGCATGCAAGTTAGTGTCATTCTACCAAGCTGTTTGTTCACAATCTCTATCTTTTATTAGACAACTTGGTACAGCTGGTAAAACAGAGGCTTACAAATATGGAACTTCCCTTCAAGACTTAAAGAGAGCACAGTAACTTTCACTCCTAAACTCCACTAAGGCCATGTCTATACAAGAAAGATTTCCTATTTTTCAGGTAATTTTAATGCAAACTGTCACAACAGATTAGCTTGTTTTATTTGGGCCACCCCTACTAACTCTGCCAGCAAATCTTGTAACTCTTATCAGCAAAGCAATACACGTGCTCCCTTTTGTTCACATGCAACCGTACCTTCACGCCTTTGCCAACACCATCAGCCATTTGCAAATCCAGGCCCTCTTTGCAAGTGTACAGGCAATCTATCACTTTCTTGTTTTCCAGTTTACCAGAACGAATCATCAACCCTGCCAGATTGCCTCGGAAAAACTGAGCCATGCGGAGTTCACCACCTTCATAAAGGGAGGAAGGAAAAAGCTTGGTTTGATTCTTTTCACTTGTCTTTTTCAACAAATATGCCTTCTGGTGCCACAAAGTATTATATACATGCAGGTTAGTTTTTATCCATTCTGGGTGTTAACCTCGTGAATATGGTCAAGCATAAAGAAAGAATAAAACAGTTCACCATGCACATGGCCTTCAAAACAGGTATGGCCATCTTGAACTGTGAAACGAAGGCTTATTTTCGTAACAAACATTTCAAACGAAATCGCCCATACAGCGAAGTGGTGTTTTCAGAAATGAAAGACAGAACCGATGAGATGAACTATGAAACCTCAATCTTCATATTGAGCTAACACCTCCTACGAGTTCGTTCTCTACAAAACAGGCAATGCCCATCAGGAGACAAGTTGACAGCACCATTCCTCTCGACGTTCGTTATCTACACCTAAACCCATCATTACAGGCTCTCTTCACACTCAAAGGACAGACAGAAACTTCACAAAGTGATGCGGCTCACTCCGAAAAAGGTGTCCAAGAGTGAACTGACCTCTCTAAAGGTGCTGCCTTCTCTGCACAGATTCATGTGAGCAATGTAAACTCAGGTAACTCATTTTATATATACCCGAGTTAAGTCCTATGAACTGCAACTAAATAAGCCTCTCTAGTGGTTAGATTTTTGGAAGATGGCATCACGATGACCACCTATCCATCTTGTAATTCACGAGGGCCATAGAACACCACTTAGAAATTTGTATTTCAAGGTCATCACTTTCTAAGATACCAGATTTTTAGAAAGATGTCTACACTTGTTTTAAAGACTCCAAGTGATAAAAGACCACTGGTGTAACTCAGTAAAATTTTCAGGAGTGAACTGTCCTGGTACAAATTAGATAGCTTCCAGTTTAGATCTGTACAGCTCCAGCCCTTGGATTCTGCTCCATCCTTGCAAAGTTAAAATGTGATGCACAGCTAGAAATTTCTTGTCAGTTATAACTACACCATTCCAGGAATTCTTAAACTTTACAGAAAGAGCACGTATCTTGATTACACTTCTAGAAATATTCACTAATTTTAAGTGTCTCAAGTCAAGACACAAAATTCACCTATCACTAAAAACTTCTAAGAAATAAAACTCTAGCCAACCTGAAATACGTGGTAGCCAAAGCTTTTATGCCCATCCACTGTAATTAGAAATTTCTATCAATTTCTGATCAAGTTACCATCCACTGTAAATTACAGGTCTGTCTGAGTTATATACAAGCAACTTAATCTAAATATGCAGTCTTGCTTTGAGGGGAGCTGAGCTACCTGACTTCATAGATAATTCTACGATACACATGCATACCTATGTACATGTATTTATAAAGGATGAGATGCATTTATGTCTTAACAGAACTGGATGAAAGAAATCATAGCTGATATTTTACATCAGCAACTTATTTCACACCACTTCACTGCCATCATACTGGTTGCAGATTTGTACATGGATGTGCATTTGAGTGCAACAAAAAAACCCAAACCAACCCCCTTCCCCCCAAAAAAACCACACCAAAAAAAACCAAAAAGAAAGCAAAAAAAAATCAGCTGATGAAGCTCTGGAAACAGAAGCACAATGAAGAAACAAGCCTAGGAGAGGATTATGTGAAGGTCAATGGCCCAAATGCAATGCCTGCATTTCATGCTGTGTGTGAGATGAAGCAATGTCTTGGCTTAAAAATGAAATAAAACAGTAGGGAAAAAACTCCAGCAACCTGCAGAGGTCTCAGGCACAGTTTCATTGTCATTCTCATTTCCTGTATATTCTGTAGAAAAGCAAGACAAAGAACAGGACAATGGGGAAAGGACCAAGCAGTTACAATTTGGCAAACTCTCTTATCACAGAAAATACACAGCAGCACTTCCCCCAAAACAGTCCGCTTAGACTTGACCCAGCTTCTCAAGGATTACGAGTTGTCTGAAACACCAGTAGCTGCAATGCAGGGAAGAAGCTTTATTATGTTGTTATGAGAACACACCACTCATGACAAGACCACCTGAAGAGCCCCACACACAAGCTGCAGTAAAAACAGTCACACAGAGGAACGCTTTGACCACAGCTACCCAATCTCACACAAACCACTATTAGTAGTGAGCTACAGCTCTATCAGCTGGCTTCAGTTATTCGCTCCTCTCCCAAATACTAAAGCAGAAATTGAAGTGAGATCCAGCCTACAGCAGCAACTCACTAGAAGGTATTAAAAGCTGATCAAAAGGAACCATTACTGACACTGATTTTTTTATCATAACAGTAATATCATGTGTTAAGCAGTCAATTGATCAGATGGAAGCATCTACGGGGGAGGGAGAACCACCAAAAATGAAAACAAGCTTTTAATATTTTAAAATAAAAGTTAAAAGAACTTTTCAATAGCATAAAAATGACTCTGTCCTTAGAGGTGAGCTGTATATATAACTTAGAGCAGCCTGATTTATTTTGATGGCCTTAAGCACCAACTTCATTCCTTCGCCTGAAAATCAAGCACTTGATGGAATTTTTTAAACTCCTACTTCAGTCTGCTGTCATTAAAAGGAAAATTAACATCAGAAGAAACTAAAGAATCCTATAATGGTGTCAATATGAAAGGTACAGGGGTTTTTAAACTAAATGTATATGCTTTTGTTAGGATGCAGAACATACACGGAAGCCATTACACAACCCATACACTTAGCTGGAACAGTGTGTCCAAGCTCCAGTTTCTTGAAAACCAGCCACTATAGCTCCCTTTCAGCTAGAAGAGAGTTCAACAGTCACAAACAGAAGGAGATTAATTATGGTGAAAATAACTGACTCAAAGGAAGGGACAACGGAATGAATTTAGTACTGAAATAACAAATACTGAAAGACAGCGACCTTGTCACAAAATAGTAAATTTGATGGAGAGGGTATTTTGATAACCTAACCTTCACACTTCAAAGCCTTAAAACTCAAAGAGAAAAGACAGACTGTAAGACAAAAGGTTGTGAATTTGATTAAAATGTCTCAAAGCTTTCCGTTCGTCATTCATTCACAAGTTACTTTATGCATTACTGCAGACTGCAACTAGTCTACATTCTGAGTTACACCAAAGATGAATGATTTAACACTGATCTCTACCAAAAAGATGAGCTTGATACCAGCTAGGGTGTAATTTAACCAGCAAACATTTCAGTGCAGGACTGTGAAGAAAGAGCTTTGTTACAAAGAACTCTGGTAATCAGCCTCCATGTTCAAATGCATTCTTCTCCTTCCTCTCAAGCTTTGAGGAGTATGTTTCAGAAGTATTAAAGCACAAAAATCCACATTCCCAGCTTGCACAATATCATGTTTTAAGCCACAGTCTGCATGCAATAAAGCAGGTGCTATCTAGGTTTATTTTTGTAAGTAGAAATGGTAAAATATCCAAGAGACAGCACCACTGTGTTGCTTCGCTGAACTGTCTCCTGGCCACGCTTCCATTTAGGAGAACACTTTTTCTACAATATGCTTTTCAACCTACTTGAAATTAAGTGTTCTGCTTAGTAATCTGAAGTATATTATGTTCTCTTACAACTGTTATTAAAAATACGCTATCTATACTCCCATAGTTACCACAAAAATCACTACAATGGAATGCTGCTTGGTGAGTAGCTTTGTATTTCACACGCACCTGTGGCCAATGAGCAAGAAAACACTCACGGAAAAAATTACTAAGAGAGGAAATATGTGATACTAGCTAAGAGCAAAAATAATCTGCGAAAGACAAAACAAGTTCTCTTTCACGCACTAAATTGATATGTTATGTACTTCTAGGCTAATCATAAAGATCTCATTTTGAAAAGCTAATTAAAAGTATTAACAGTTGTAAATAGTTACCTTGCCAACATGCTCCAACTACCAGCTGTGTTTCTATCTTTGAAGGATGAAGTGGGTAATCTTCAGTCACTGGGAAAGGATCATACGAAACACCGTCTACATAAAGAGTTACTGCAGGAAACTCCACATTGAGGACATAATGATGCCACTCTTTGTCACACACCTAAGCAAAGAAAGTTTTAAAATTTAAAATTCTACTTTATTTTTTTTTACTTAGCTAAATAACTGAGCTATGCACATTTTGCATATACATCCACACAGACATACCGACAACCTATACGCCTATATAGACATAATTTATGTTTCACACACACATGGCATGCATCTGAAAAAGGCAAACCAACTGTCAAACATTTATAAATAGTTTCTTTTCTTCTATTGCCAACATAGGAAGCTGCATGTATTTCTGTTCCTTTAATTTTAATAATATCTAATAACGGCATATGTCAATTTTAAAATGCGTATCTAAACACAAGTGCATTCTGAACTACTGTTAGAATACAACGTTACTTAACAGAGGGCTTGTATTTGCTGAGAGGAATTGTTTAGCGAAAAACATGACCATTTTGAATATAAAAAAAGCCTTCCATGACAGAATTATTTATAGTGAATAAATCTGTTTATAAATTTGAAAACTGAAGTAGTAAAATGTTTATCTGCAAATAAATCAGTGTTTATCTGTAAATAAATTTTCTGTCTCCCTTTTCAGGATCGTAACATCACAAATTTATAGACTTAAGTTCTGCACATCTTAGTAGGACCAAAGTAAAGTTATTAGAGCCTTCACTTTCAAATCTAAAATAATAAAGAATACATGACTGAGACAGACAAATCCTCTCTCTAAATAGGAAGCAGAAACTCCCTGCAGCCCTCAGAGGCCTATTAACTCTATTTTTGTGGAGTAAAATCTAATTAAGAAAACCGATTTGTAGCTACTGCTTGCAATGTGTAAAAATCACAGATTTTATTTCAAGTGTGAAAAAGAATTAAGGTGAGTTCTTCTGTCATCCTACTGACACTCTGATCTGATATTGCATGCTCGTATTTTCATGCTATAAACAAACTGGAAAAAATTTGAAAGCTTCCTGTTCTCAAATGCATGCTACCTTACACTGTACTTAGTGAAGGTAGGTGACATTACAGGTAAGAGACTAACACTATTTTCACATATAAATCCAAATTTTCAGAACAATTACTTGTACTTCATGAGTACCCCACTGCGTTTAATAAAATCACTAAAGCAGTATGTAACATTCAAGATGAAAAGGCCTAGCTGAATCTGTCTCTGACACTTGATCACAAATAAAACAAGTATCATTAGGTTCCATAAAACACGACATCAGCAGTGTGGAGTTGTAACAAGTATTTAGTAATAATTATACTTTCAGGGAGTTCATTCTCCAATGTTTTTCACTGCATTCTAACATCCTACCAACTGTCCCTCCAAACTTACTTGATTTAGTTTCCAGTGAAATTCGGCAGGTTTGTAGGTTTTTCCCTCTGAAGGATCTTGGCGGAAGAGGAAAACAAGTCGGCAGTTGTGTACATACAGTGTGTAGTGGTGCCGGTTCATATCTGCACAAGAGTTTTAATTACCGTTACTACTGTCTGTAAGCCTTAAGAATTCAGCTGCTCTGTAACTTCACACACAAATCCCTAAGTAACTGATAGGAAGAAACAAGTATAAATCAGGCACACTGAGAGGAATGAGAAACATTTGTAACAGCACTTAAGGCAAACATTCCTGAGCAACCCATGAGTAATACACTGTACGATAAATAGACATGTCTGTCTCCAAATCAAATCTAAACTGAGGCACAGGACTGAAGCCTCAGAGATAAACCTGTCAGCAGGAGAAAAAAAGAAAAAGCTCTATTTGCAAACAGAAGAGCTTTTTCGTTACAAATGAGTAGCTTCTACCACATCTAATTGCTGTTTTGGAGCATTTACATGTTCTGGCAGGTGGACATGCTTTCCTAATAAAAATTATACAGTCTTAGCTCTAAACCACTTAGCATTTAAAATAAATACAAAGGTGAGATGCTAGAGAAATAGGTAAGAACAAGGAAAAGAAACATTTTAGCTACATCCTCCATTCCATGGCACGAGTGAGTCAAGGAGGGAATGAAAAAACACCAAAATCACATTGATCTTTCAGCCTGACAGCATTAGCTCAGACTGCATAGTTCCAGTGTGATATATTCTAAATTGCCTCCCTCCAGCAAACATAGTTCCAGTCTTTCAATATTGTATAATGTACCATTACAATGAATGCAGATTATATTTGCACTACCAGAAACTATCTGTTGCAAACATTATAGAGTTAGGGCAAACCAAGGAATAAAAAGGAAAAACTTGTTTGGAAGGTCTGCTTCCCACGTACTTTAAAACAGACGTCTTTTTTTCTCCATGTCACTTACTTCTATGAATCCAAAGTTTTGGGTTTTGATCAAGAGAAAGGGTGAAGGTAGAAAGAGGAGAGTATCTGTACCTGGTTCTGAATGACAGTCACTTTTCTCCTGTTCAAATAAACGCTTTTAGGATATTACAAATACTGCTAAATCTTTTTTTTTCCCAAATAAAATTTAATGAAGTTATGGGTGAGGGCTGCTGCATTTGCTCTACATTTAACAAAGCTTTCCTTGAAAAACCTAGCAGCATTTTAAATAAAACATCTTTCTAATACACTGCACAAATCCACTGCTCCAGCTAACAGACAAGAATTCTTTTACTCCCATTACACAGCAATTACAGACACAGGGTTATCAGATTTCCTTCTTATTAATAGCATCTTCAAAATGTTTGTGTCTGCAGCATTCAGACTGAAATTATGCTCAGGGTGAAAGAAAACTTCATCACTGGAGAAAGAGGAATTACATCCTCCTAGAAAAAAAGGTATAGCAGCAAATGTCACTAAACCTGATAGACCCAGCAATGATTTTAGGCAGCATCAATAAGGCTACCTTTGGAGATGCAAAAATCGAGACTGCATTGCCAGAATAAGTCATCTACCATGGCAAAAAGAAATGTATAATATAAACTGAAATAGAATTAGAAAAACAACTCTGCTTCATCTGAAGCTAGGTAATCTAAGGCCATGCCTTTATAGGAAATACAACGAAGAATCACTTTTACAGTGCAAGAAAAGCCTAAGCTAGAGAAAGAAATTCAAGGTTCTCACATACACTGCCACAGCACATAAAAACAAATAAAACCCAACAAGAAGACTGTTTATACATGAAGTACTGACAAACCTGTCTTGTCTGAATTGCACAGAATTGTCTCTTTTTCTTTGGTTCCAGGCCCATGCCTCATCCATACTGAAATCATGAAGGGCTCTTTTAGATTGACTGTGACAACACCATCTGGAATCTTCACAGCTTGCGTGCCATTAAATTCAAAGACTTGGTCACTGTCATGACCATTATCGGTAGGAAGTCCTATTGTCCAGTTAGCAGCACTGCTTGGAGGGGGAAGTAGCTCAGTTGTGCCAGAAGCAGCACCTATAATAAAGACACTCAAATGAAAAAATGTAGAAACTAAACATAAAAATCGCCAGCTTCAAACCAAACTGTTTTTCTGAGCACTAATTTTTCAGCACCAACTGTCAGGATTATGCATTACCATCACACACCAAGCAATGCTCCTTTTAAATACTGTGGCACTAATAATAGATATCTAATATCACAGTTATTTCCATAAATTTAACTTCTGGGTAGACAGCTAATCTCATTGAAATTGTTCTGCTTACCACCTCTACAGCTCTAGGACCTTATTTTGCCTCTATCTCAGGAATAAATACATCAATACCATTTGTCCTTCAGGCCCATGAACATGATGCCTTTCTCTTGACACTACACTAGTTGAAAGACTACTATCCATCCAGTTGAAGAGGGCTGCATAAGCATCCCCTCCCACATCACTGTCTAATAATATCAGAGTCAGGAGCAATGATACCCTGCAGGTACTCAGTTTGCTGTTTTTTCCCTACCTCAAGCCTAAATCATTAGTGTCACAGTGACCTAGTCAGGGAATAGCTTAGGAACCACCTGGGTCTCTAGGGTTACACCGTATTCACACTTTCAATTAACTTCAACTGAAGTTGAAGACACAAATCATCACTGATAATTTGTCCTGTAATCTCAGTTCTTCCATACGGGCTACAAAGGATTCATAAACTTTTCACAGACTCTTTACTGCAGCACACGTGGATGTCAAGGTGTCCTTTATTCCTAGGGCAAGCACAGTATAAATTTAACTGATGCAAGTAAACTGTTTTTTAAAAAACCACACTTTCTTGGGTTTCTCATCTACTTTTGCACCATGTATTTCTTACATTGCATCCTTCACATCCATCATGACTCAGAAAACCAGAGAGGTCTGAATGGCTATACCCTTCCATATATATAACATCCTTTCAGCCCTTGAACATTAATCACATGTGAAGGAAATTATTAGTCTATATAAGCTAGTGGGGAGGCAGAAAAAAAAGCAGATTCTTTACTATGTTTGAGAATTATTTTAAAAGTCACCTTCAGCCAACTTCATGGTTTTTATTGCCTGCTAGGAAAAAAGCTGGAGGAAACTACGTGCAAATGAAGACCATATCTACTCATTGATTTGTGGTCTAACATAATACTCAAAGGAAAACTAATAAGCAAGAGAGAAAACTTAATTTTAATAAAAGCATTCTTACCACAGAGCCTGTGAATGGACTTTTCAGAGTAAGTGTCTCTATCACAGCCTTTACCAATATGGTTGGTTTCTAGTTCAACTGTTGCTTGAATGGAGGTTATTGGCTCATCACAGGTCTCCAAATGCATACCGGGGAAGAGAGCTAAAGAACCAGTACCAGGCTCGTACTCTATTCTTTTGCTCCAACCTGTATATTTATCCAAAGAAACAATATTTAAAATCTCTTACGTTTAACTGAACGTACTGGCAAGTGCTAAAAACGGATAGGAAGGAGATCAAACTAACCTTGCCAGCCAGGCTTGCATGTAGGCTTAATGCTAATTTTAACCAACACATCCTCAGCAGCTCGCTTCTTCCCACAGTCATACGCTGTTACTGTCAGTTTATACTGATGTTCTTTACCATAGTTCAATTTTTCTATGTTTTTTATATAACCTGACAAAAAAAAAAGCAACAATCAGACGTCAGTATCTACTCATTTCTCAGGGTCACTGTCAGATTAAATGCAGCCAGGTACCATCTATGTACTTCATACAGGTACCAAGATTTGTGGTAACTGCTACATAAATTGTTTGGCAGGTGCCAAAATTCTCTAACTTCTTTTATTTTTAAATTTGTACACCCATGAAAATTATCCATTGGCAATGTGGATCCCCCTCAAAACTCAAACTAAAGCCCACTAAGAAATGTCTCACTTGGCTTAATCAGCTTGCTTGAACCCCTAGAAGTACTCTGTAGATTCTGAAGGGTCTGCGTATCACCAGCAGGAAAGAAATGACCCTAAACACTACATTTCAAAAGCAATAACCATGATACTGTAATCTCCAGAGCCATATATGAGCTTCTCAAATGTGAAAAGCACACACATATAATCCCATTTTTGAAAGCTAATTAGCAAAAGCTGTCCTAAAACAGAATAGAAAATTACAGGAAAAAAAAAGCTTACCAAGAGTGGGTTTAAAACGTAATACAGTTACCACATTTTCCTTATCTTGAAAGGATTTTACAAGAAACACCACACATCTAACATACCATCTGCTCCTTGTATCAGTAGCTAGCACATGGTATTGGCATTGAAAGACATCTCTCATCTCATCATCAATTCAAACTGCTACAGTGAACACATACATTTAACTATGTTGTAGGAAATGGTTAAAACATGGTTGCTGCCATTTTATGCCGACCAGTTGGAAGTCCTATTCTGTGGGCAGCAAATACTTCATCTCACATCATATTCTTACCATCTTTGTCAATAGCAAAAGGTACATCTGGAGTTACGATTTCATAATTGCAGATCTGGCTGAACTGAGGTGAACAATCTGCATCCACTGCTTCCACTTTCAGGATGTTGTCATACCGCTTCCCTTCAATAACTGTGGCCTTGTATGACTTCTCTTTGAACACAGGAGCGTATTCATTGACATCGTTCACCTGAATGTGTACTGTTGCTCTGGAAATAAAACAGAAAGGTCACTTCCTATATATACTGCAAAACTCCTATTCACACAAGGAAAAACAGCTCCCTCTTTTACAGATGAAGCTCTCCTTCAGAATTCAAGCTCCCTGAAAGAAGAGACGAATGACTAATAAAACTAACAACCTCAATTACCCTAACTAGGAAAGCAGTGGATATTTTCCCAGTGTGTTGCTATATAATTCAGTGCAGTCTAGGTTATTGCTTACTATTGCCTGGGTGTTTTTTACAAATAAAATTCAAACTATTGTATTCCAACTATTAAATTGCTGTCATTTTACAGAAATACAACAAAATACAGCTGTGACAAAATGGGCTTCTACTTGTACTGAAACAGGACAATCCTGCTAGTTCTTTCCTGCTGTCAGACTATTTGATATAAACACCCAATTTTTATTTCATGTGAACAAGAATGACAGTTAAGACTGGTCTTAGACTATGAGCTCAGTCAAGTGCATTTGATTTTCTTTTGGTAATAAAGTACTGAGCTCTGTAAGTCAGTGAAAACTGGATGTAGGAATGAGAAGTCAGACAATTCAAATGGAAAAATCACAGAAGTGGAAGATAGACTTTAACACATCAAATAGCCAGCTAGATAATCCTAACCAGATTGCATCTTGAATTCCATTCATTTATGCTTGTCACTGATTGCTAGTATATACAGAATAGGAAAATAATGCAGTTTCTGTCAATAACCAAGGAGAAAAGGTGAGTAACTGTAAGTATCTCAAATGTGAGCCAATAAAGAATTCAATCACTACAGTCCTTCCGTAAAAGCAAAAGCTTTCTAATGCTTATGCTAACCAAAAAAAATCTTAAAAGGTTTTATTTTAACCTATGTGCTAAATAAATGCCACCAAAAAAATGGCCTTTTTTACCAAACACACTTGATATTCCTGACTTTAAGAGCTAAACTCCAAGATGGTTAAAAGTCACAAAAAACCCTAACGCAGATAGCCATGGAGCAGGGAAATTTCAACGGTGGCTTGTAGGAGCAGGTCTTGAAATGCATCATTATGCTGTGCAAAGAGTTGCAGAGCATGCTGCTGGATCTGCACTGGCTCATTACAAAGCCATGAATCTGGCTAACTAATTTTTACTAGACCCATGAGAAAAAAGTTTCTATCTCAATTAACTAACAGAGGTAGAAAAATTTGTAGAAAGAAGTTCTACAGTGCAGAAAGGGAACTGCACACTGCCAAACTGAGTAAAGAATGTAATTCCAGCCAATCCAACAAAGTATGTGTTGCCCTAAGTCTTTCTTCAAAAGTCAAACTGAAAAATCAAGTAAGGGAATATCTATTTTCCGTAAGTGCAATCCTTAAGGTGGTAACTTTCTGCTGCCTATTTGAAACATACAGTTAGAGTAACAGGGTTGCATTTGTCACCAAGATCACTGCTGTTAGTCTATTCCCCATCATATTTATGCCCTTCTTTACTTCACACAAACAATAATCTTCCACATGCTTTGCAGATGTTTACACCAGGGCGTTAAACATCAGTTATTCTCAAGTGGATTTTCTAGAGAGCATTTTACATTGTGGTTTCTTCTTCAGATAACCATGAGCTAAAGATTGCTTTGTTCCCACTCTTTAATCTAGGCAGAGATGAACGCTATGCTATTGATCTTGATTTTTTTTTTGGTGAGCTTGTACGGAAATGACAGCAACATGTGTTCTTTTTCCATTTTGTCAAGTTTAATACAGATTGACTTCTGGAACCAGTTTTTCAGTTTTAGAAACTGAATTCTGAAACCATGTCCAGGCTTCATATCCCATGCAAGCTCTTTGTATCAATTCAAGCCAGATTTTCAATGTATCAGTTTTTCTGTTTCTATCCCCACACTATTTCTAATACAAATTCAGAGGCATCAAGGGATAAAGCAGTATCATCTAGAATACAGCTAGAGAGATATTAAAACAGTTCATTTTCATTTTGCTGCTATTTCTATTACCATTCTATGAAAGTATTCCAGCATTAACACTTGGTTTATGTTTACTCTAAATATACAGAGCACAAATCGCCACGAGCAGGAGATGGCTTGAAACCAAACCTCCCCTCAGCCCACCGCAGATTTACTTACTTGTGGGATTTTTTTGCATTGGCTCCATCTGGTCCCTTTCCGCAGTCATAGGCCTGTACGGTGAACGTGTAGTCCTTCTGCAGTTCACAGTCAAGCTTTTCTTTAGAGCGTATTATTCCCTCACCAGTGGATTTATCCACTACCACTGCTTCAAAGGGAACATTTTGCCCGTGAATTTTAAATCCACAAATCTCACCTACAGATTCAAAGTAAGAGAGGTTAGTACTGGTCAAGATTATTACACAGTTTTAAAATAAATGACCAAATATTTTGCAGCCAAGGGTTTGTGAGGGTCTGTGGACAAAGCAAGAGCACTGTGCTTTAAAATGGGTGATTTCTGGGAACTTTAGTAAAAAGAAGCGTAAGTCTGCCTTCCAAGCAACTTGTTTACTTTGCATCCATTCATGCAGGAATACAAAAGAGAAAAAGAGAAATGTAGACAGGCATTTCACAGGAGTACTTGAGATAGCTCTAGGGTAAGAGTAGATCTTATGTGAGCATACAGCCAAGGCCACTGGTAATATCTTCTATGCCAAGCTAGTGGGAATAGCTGGGCAGCTTGTTTGTTTTGACCAGAGCAAAAGGTTAAAATGCAGTTACAAGTCAAGGGACGAAAAAGCTTCAAGTACAGGTTCAGCACCATATTTACAGAAATTCTGTCAACAGATCAAAGAAGAAAGTCTTCCTGTGCAATGTACCTGGCTAAAATTAGGGAATCAAAATAAACTACTGAATGAGAAAGGTAGAAATACCAACTTCTCAGGCATCCATTTCAACAGCTATCTTCTAACACAGACCAAAGATGTCAGTCAAGGAAGCTCTCACAGGGATTGATTTAGTAGGCTTTCCTTTCTATACAAACTCTTCATCCTAACGAACTTGCAAGAGAAGTCCCTAGTAAATCATGTTAAAACACATCTCAGCCTACAGTTACATTGTAAGACCTTTTGCTGGCACAGCTAGGTCAATCTGTCAGCACATTACGCCGGGTGCGCCCAATAAACAGTTTGATCGGCTACTCCGTGTTTTTATCTGTATAACTTGTTATGTTTTGAAGGTGAATTTCTTACACCAGCATAAAACGCTATTTTTCCATTGTAGTGGCAGTGGTGTCATAGTACCAAGAACGCACTCCTACTGTAAACATGGCTAGAGGTATTAACAAAAAGGTATTTAATTCGGATTTTAAACTACTGAAGTATGTACTGAAGGAAGCGTACTGCAGGGAAGGTGTTACAATGCTTCAGCAGTTCAGGATTACTTTACAAAGTATATATGAAAAAACGGAAGATGTCCCAAAGAAGTGAGCCATCAGTGACAGCATCAGAAAATGCTAATTTCCCCCAAAACTTCTTCGGTGCCCATCCAACATACAATAATCCCAAACGGTTCAAATGGATGTCTGATTTACAGATATTTCTAACCAAGGGTTTGGTTACATAACAGTTCTTATCAATATATTTTAAAAGAGAAAAAAACTGGGAGAATAAATGGGACAAAAGAGCATGACAGGATCTTCTGTTTAAGTGCTGATTCCCCATTTCATAACCAAAGTTAGTAGGTTAATAGTCATAAAAGGGATAGAAAGAACCCTTTATCACCTTCTTTGGTGACTGTCACCTCAAAACTCTCTAAAGGGAGAAAAGATAAACCCAAGTCAGTAACAGGAAAAGTCGACAGGGAGCAAATAAGGAAAAGGCAATAGATGCACACATTACACAGAAAAGCTTTGGGAAAACTGTCTCTTAAAATTCCAGTGGTGATTTGCTGTAACTGTTACAATTTTAGAGTTTTAGTTATGTTAAATATGATTTAACTCCAGGTTTTCGTTTGCAGAATTTTGAAGTTTATCAAAAGGGTTTTTTCTTTTTGGCTTTTTCGTGGTTGGTTGGTTGGTTGGTTTTGGGGTTTTTTTGGTTGTTGTTTGGTTGTTTTTTTTATAGTACCATCTGCTAAACAAAATATATTTTCAAAATTTCATGTTGATGAAGAACTACCCATAAAGTAGAATTTTCATCAGAATTTATTTGTACTGTTCTGTTTAAAGAAGACGCGTTAAGTAATTTAAACAAGTTTTGACCTATTATACTGAAACCACATTTCTACATTTAAAAACTTGCATTTCCCTTTTGATTTCCAAATATTTGTCTTTATAATAGCCATGGGATTTTTTTGTTCCCACATAAATTTTTACCAGTCGAGGCTGTATAACACCCAGCACTTGCAAAATTTAAATTCTGCATCAAACTCAACTTGACAGTATTGCCATAATTCATGATTTAAAAAATATACACATTACATTTAAACTTCTATGTTTTTTGGGATCACAATTTAAGAAATGGGAGGAAGGCTATTTATTTTCTTAGCAGCATATTGGGTTTTGGTTTTTTATTTTTAAACAAGCAACCAACAGCTTCTATCTTTTTATTCCACTGTGAAACCCTGTAATGCTGGACAGAGATTCAGGTACTTGAAAAGGATGCCCTAGAGCAGCCTGCCTTGCCTCCCCCGGCCACTCCAGAAATGCACAGGCTTCCAGTGTCCTGGGCCTTCCACGCTCATAAGGAAATCTCAGATACAACCGAGTTTTAGAATGGTATTCAATGACTCCTTTCCATTCTGCAGTGGCCTTAAAAAAGAGACTAGGCACTATACTTACAGAAAAATACTTTTTCTTAAAAAGGCAAATTTACAGTTTAATTATATTTCTGCCTCGATATTACGGAAAAACACCTTATAATGTATCGTGATTTGCAGTCCTTCTTTTTAAAAGGAGAGTGTTTCTGAAATAGCTCTGACAAAGTTCTCCCTGAAACTCACTTCAGGTAATCCCTAGATTTATAATCAGCTCTTTATTTTAATGCACCAAGTATGCTGCCTCTTACAGCACCCACATAATTTATTTCAGTCTATCCTTACAAAGGATATAAATATAATCCCAGATTTTAATCTGTTTTGGCAATAGGATCATTCAAGAAAATTTTACACTGCTTATATTCATGGCTGACACCACAGATTAGCCAGAAGTGACATTCCAACTGCAAGCTTTTAAATAGTCCACATTTTACTCCTGTAGGCCCTCCTCCCTCCCCCCTTTCCAGTATCTCTAACCTTGAGTCAAGTGTGGCGTCTCAAACATTAAGATTACAGGGAAAAAAATATATGTAAGAGAACATTAAAGCAGAAAATGTGTTGATGGAGAAATCTATCAATGTAGCAGTTATCTATTTGGAAGAAGAGAAGGCTGCTTATAAACTGGTCAGTTCTTTATCATCTGAAGTGACCTTTAACTCTGGCACCAGTACCAATTCGGCTGCAAAATGGCAGTAAGGATTTTGTAGAATATTACAGTTTTGTTGATTTTTACTATTTTATCTCTTTCTGTACTGTTAAAATGACGTAAAAAAATACACAGTTACAAAACCTATTTAAAATATAAAAGATATTTAAACTGGTTATACAGTATTTGACTACATACTCCTCAAACTTCGGAGTCAGCTATCCCTCTACATTTCCATCCCACAGAACGAGAGGAAGTACATTCTCCCAGCACTAACCAAGCAGCAGTCTAACATGAGGATTATGGAAATCCCTCAGGAAAGCCTCCCATTTCAATACATTTGGAATGTCTCCTAAGCAACTACTTCTTGGTACCATGCAAACATGTAAAAAAGGAAACCAATTTTTAAATTTCAGAATTAGTGATAACTCCATTGCAGTCTGTATTCGTATGCATGATAGGTACAAAACAAAATGTCACTTCATGGACGCCTTAAATACGATGTAAAAATGGCTGAAATACTACTGCAACAAAATTTCCTCTTAGGTTTGCCAACCGACTGTGCAACGTATTTGTTGTACGCGCACTGAATTGCTCACTGTATGTGACAGGATCAAAATCTTTATCTGTTTGATTACACAGTGTCACTCATTTCCTCTACATATAATTTCTTTATAAGCATCACCCTGCTGAGCATTACACAGGGGCCTGCTGCAGACTGGACGTCAGCACAGCTCCCTGCCCTGAATAAACACAGGCTGGCGGCGCAGCGTGGAAACACGGCATCAGCACTCGCCCGCCGGAACGGGCACCCCACACACCTCCGGGGAGAGGATGCCAGAAAGGCTCGGTGGATTTTGGGGAGGTTGTTTTGTTTTGTTTTTAAAAGCACTAACAGAAATTCTGCAAGATCATTTTCAAAGCTCTATGCATATTCATGCTCTAAGTCAAAAAATTCCTAACCCCCACAAAAATACTTCTTGCCTCCCAGTTCAGTAAAAGGAAAATAAAGTACTGTGGTTGAGAAGTGGTTTTCTCTAGGGATGGGGTGAGGGATTAAAACCCTATCAAAGACACACCAAGAAAACAAGGAAACATTTCCAATGTCTTGCTAGCAAGACTCTGCATTATACTCTCATAACAGAACACACTGAGCTATGTGAAGGCATCCAGAAACAATGCTATTTGTTTTGAATGCAATAAAAATTCAATTCCTTTTTGCATATTAAAGAGGAAATCCATATTGAGAGCCTCAGACATCAAACTTATTACAGACACTAATTACTCTAACATACAACAGAAAATGTAGCTGTCCTTTATTTCATTTTTTCAGCAAAACCATTTAGGATCAAATTCCAACATGGCTCAGTTTCTAATGTAGAAAAGGTTCACTGAGGAACGAGAATGGTCATTGTCTTCTCAGGCAGATCTGTAACAATCATGGTACAAAAGCCCAATTCCATAGGCTCTCTACACATCCAGCAATATGACAAGACAACCTGGCATGACTATATTCAAACTCTATTTTCAAAAGTGTACTGTTTCAGATGTAAAACCATACAAACTATGCTAGAAATAAATGTCTACATAACCCTACTTATTTTTGCACACCTGAATTTTGGAATCCTACCCACAGCACAGAGTGAGCAAAGCAATAAAATATTACTTTTACTTGCCCCACAGTTCATGTACTACAAAGCGTTTAAATGAACTAGTTTCAAGATGTTCCAACATGTTCAAAATTGAAATAAAGCAAAAAGCTCTAGTTAAAATATTTTAAACCTGCAGAGAGTTCAGAAGTTTCACAGCTCAGCTAGAGGGCACAGTTAATTAAAATATCCAACCTTTTGAAGCATGAATAAATTTGATTTATAAGTAGGAATATACCAGTTAGGGCTGAAACAGCCATTTAATCCTGAAAATGCTTTGTTTTGCTGTGAAAACATGTCACTGATCTAATGGGCTTCTCACACTTAAACACCCACATAGATGCTGCTGGACAATAACAGTGCTATTCTCCATCCTAGGACATGACTCCAGCACCACCAACTAGAACTGATAACGCTGATTCAACATCACTCCCACGTGTGGTCTCCTCTAAGACAGATTCAAGTATTGTTCCATTTAACGTAGATGAATACTTTTGTAGATTCCCACAGCACAGTCATTCAAAATTTATGCAACTCAAATCCAACAGAGTCATATCAAGGAAAATTTCTTTACAACGTTAGCACACTATACTCAGAATTTAAGGTAACTACTTTAAATCCATTGTTCTGCTGCTGCTTAAGAATTGTGACATTTCTGAAAGCCAAAACACGTAACATTTATACAAATGTTTAACAAAACCAACTTCCAGCTGGTAAAAATGTTCATTAAATGAAAGCCAGTTCATACAATTTAGATCAGCACAACGGAAAAGCAGTCTCATTTGAAGAGATGCTTTCACATTAGATTTTCCTCTGCAAATTTGACAATATATTTGAAGACATTCTGCCAGTACTTTTGTAAAGCTTCGTGACATCCAGCGCTCAAGAAAACTTTACTATCCACCAAGAGGTACAGAACCACCAATTTCAAAATCCGTTCAATGCTGTCAAACTACCAGTGCCTACATTTCAAGCACTTAAGAACAACAAGAGATGATCCATATTCTCCTAATCACCAAGTATAGAAGTCAGTCTTTCTATATCTCTTTCTACTTAACAGATTTTGTGTATCCCAACACAAACTTCTTCAATTGGAAATGAGAAGGCTTTTTGCTCACAGAGAGCAGTTTTATTTCCAGTTAAGATCACTTAAGAGTCTCTGCCATATGTATCCATCCAATTGATGAAAAAGTTTGAATTTCAGAGGTTTACAATTATCTCTGAACTTCCTCAGTTTATGAGGCAGCCTTGGAGATAATTATAGCCTTATAATAACACATCAAAACAGTTACGTGCAGAAACTGTGACAGAGCTGCCGTAATAAAGTAGCACACAATGCAGTTAGCATGCTGAACATTTCAAATGGCTGTTAATCATTTTCTTCTTCTCTCACTTCCTCCCTGAAGCCAGGCTAAGCAATGTTCCCAAAAATGGCTAATGTCACATCCTCTAGGTATTTCACTACGATTCTTAACTATAAAATTTTACTTAACCAAGTAAACACCTCCAAATACCTAATTTACACTTGCGTTACAACCAATTTAAATACCTGCAGATGCCTGAAGGTGTTCTTCAAACACAGTTTTCTAATATTTTGTCAAACCAAAACAGTACTTTCCACAATACTGCATGCAATAAAAGAATACAGTATTCTTAAGGAGTGGTTTCCAGAAAAACACTGCAAGTTTGTAAGAAAACTGTCACCTGCCAGTCACACATTGAAATTGAAGATTTAGCCTATGCTTTGCAAATAGCCTGTATATCATTCTCTATATTCTCTGTTAGAGGAGAAAGAGTCTTTTCTTCAGGTAGAAGAGTCTGTCCATTTTTTTTAATGCCCCAAACTGCAAAGCAAGTTAGCACAGTAAGTCTAGATTTCCACAGCAATTCTCAATTGCATAGAAAAATCGCAATCTTAATTCTACTAATTACCGTTTTCGATCAATTAAGACACAAATCAAAGCCACTAATAAAACCACAGACTTTATTCAGAATAAGAAAACAGTTGTTTCAGAACTCCCAGACTGAACGCTGTGGAATATGGAATCCAGAGGACTAAGAGGAGAAAAAATTGTAAGAAAAAGAAATTAATTGGAAAGATTAACTTGGACACATAAAATGGAAAGAAGCACAAAATATCTGCAACATAGAGTACTCTCTGGTTTGCATATTTGGACACACCTGTATATTTACAGCTGTAAATATGAAACAGAACTCCGGTCCATGTACAAACACTTCCTAGGGTCTAAAAGCTTCAAAACATTATGCCACTGTTAAGGAAAACACACTAAATAACACACTGTATTTGTCATCAAGAAAGCATTTCCACATCTTGAAAAAAGAAATGTATATGAACTCTTTACCTGCAAAACGCAGAGGCGCATCTTTGTCCAGGGCTATTAAAGGAGGGTCCAAGAGCACCGTGTTGTCATTTTCTGTAACTATACCATGATAGGTTGTTTCAATCCATGGCTTATGCTTGTTAACTGAAAGGAAAACAAAGTATAAAGTAAAAACGTCTGAAAATGACAACTTATTTCATTAAATGTTTTATAATACTGATTTCAGTCTTTTCCTCTTTCATTTTTCTAAATCTGAGTCAGCAGTTTACTAAACGAAAAAATTTGAGACAAAATCCTGGCTAAGTATTTTCAGAAGAGTTCGGTGTCCCTGTAGGCTTTCCAAAAGTAACTCAGAGAATCTAAATTAGTCTCTTAACTATGCTGGGATTTAAAATGCCTCTGAAGTGCAATACAAAAACGTTTTTCCAGTGATGGGGAGCCACTGTCATCAGTGCCAAGTGTGACACCAGAAAAAACAATATACAGCACCTAACACTGCCAAGTCCACACTACTGGAAGAAGGCATCAAAATCTTGGGCCTTTTCTGTCATCTAATAGAATGACTTGAAATCTGAGTAAAACACTGACATTCCTTTTTATATAATTTATTTAGTAGTTGCTTTAAGAGACTGGGAAACTCCACCTAAAGATCACCCTTAAAAGCATTCTTCAACTCTGCATAGAAGAATCTGTAAAGCCATCACTTGAGCATGTTTAAGATGACTGTTCTTCTTCCTCTGCTGCAAAGAAATGCAGTATCTTTCCTTATCAGCTTCCAAAAATAGCTTTTCCTAGTACATCACGAAAGATGCAACACAAAATCATATGCTATCTACTAGGTTATCATCTACTATGTGACAATCCAATGTGAGAAAACCTTGATTATTAAATATTTATCTTTACATTATGCTCGCCAAAAATAAATACAGCTCGCGGTCCACAGAACCAGCATATGTTGTGTAATAACTAATTCATCTTGACAACCAATTCTTCCTCATGCTGAGGATCCACATGCATCGGTTTCATCTACATTGTTTTGGGCAATGTATATCTGCTACTTCAATAAACGTCTTAGGCTACCACATACTCTTGACTCTTAAATCAATATAATTTTCCCAGATCTGATTGTGGAACTGCTTAGAACCTATGGAAAACATTCACCCAGAGGGCCTGAAAACCACTCCTTACCATACAAAACCAAGCGATCCTCAGCAAATTATGTATAGTAAGATATAAAAAATGCTTTGCTAGTGGTTCTAGCAAACATACACAGTTGAGTCCTGCTATTTCACCTTTCTAAAGAATTATACAAGCAGACTGTCAAAAGAAGCAAAGATGTAAGGCTAACCTAAACTTTTGAATCCTGTTTTTCCAACAAACTAAAATGGATTCATGGGGCCTGTCCCAGGGGAATTTTTAAAAAGTGATAAACGGACACTTGAACAATTGATTAAACCTAGAGGTAGAGAACTCTCACAGGAAACCATAATACTCTCCCAATATGCTTTCCTCCGCAATCTTTTGCTAGTTAGTAGCAACAAACTGCTAGGACAGGATATATTATCTTCATCCACAATAATGCAACAAGAGAGAACTCACAACAAAAGCATTTTACAGCAAACTGTTTAATTACCGCCGTGTGGTTTTACTCAATATGGCAACACTATCTTTATTGCCTCGATGCACTCACATGGGCATGCTTTCAATATCCAGCATACCAAATCGCCAGCTAAATGTCAACCACATTGTTCTATTTACTGCTGCAGCACCCTCCAAGGAACTTGGTGTTTTAAAACAAACTTCATCGTGCTCAGAGGGACTAACACATCGTTCCTCCCTCTGAGGGAAGGCACCAATAACTGAAGTGTGAGTCTACAATTGAAACGTGTCTCTCAATTCAGATCTGCTATAAAGAAAAAAGTGTTTCACTAATACAGCTATTTTTTTGTCAGTGCATCTGGGGCAGTTACACCTCAACTGAATATATCACAATTATTTCATCCATTTATCTTAGCCTTTGCAAAGACCTAGGATAAAATACCAGAACAGATCTCTGCCACAAAAAACTCCATCTCCATTCTAATGTTTCTGAATTGTAGATTACAATTTAATTTTTTTTAAGCATCAAGAAACCTTCTCTTAATTTAGCAAGCTACAGTAAATCCCACTACTGTAGGGTAGGGAGTTCAAGAAAAGCTTGAAGTACTGTAACCACATATGAACAGAATTATGAGTATGCTGAGCATCTGCAGAGTCAAGTGAACCTTCAAACAACAGACCCAGTTAAAAGCAAAGTCATGTCCTTTTATTGTGCTGTAGACAATTAAATCATAAAGCTTAAACCCCTGTGTGTTTAGGAAGGCTAAAACTTCACCAGATTTTAAAACACAAAGCTTAAATCCCTTTGTGTTTATGAAGGCAAAACAACACCGGATTTTAAAACACTCACCAAACCTACTGCTGAATATCCAGGAAAGGCTCATTATCCATTTGTGATCTACTGACTCTAGCATAACCATATACTGTAAAAAATTCCCAAGCTAGCATTTGAAATATGAGGCACAGCTTCTGAGCAATACATCACTGCCTCCCTTGAACCAACTGCGAAATTGAACCAAGTATTATTCTGATCTCAGTTGGCTTAACTATTATTAAATGTTGGACTGAAACCCATTCTTTCACAATTTTTTCCTCTTTAAATCCCACAAAACTCTTGAAATCTACAGAGAAAGCTGTTCAAAACCAGACTGTTATTTTCAAACCAAAACAGTGTGCCTATTCCAAGCTTGACACTAACAAAGTGCCCTGAGCTGTTAATCTCTTGCCATTTAACCGGGATAAACTACACTGGTTTCCTTGAAATACAATATTCACACTATTTGTAAGCGCCTCAACTGGAATCCGTTGTAAATCCCAACTAGCATTTACTCTTGTCAAGTGGGAGAAGCTTCCCTGGCACAAGACAGCAAGCTCACTTCTACTTAGACTGCCGTGGCCAAAAAAAAATTTTAAAGAGAGTTAAGCACATCTCTCTTTCTGGGTAGCAAATTGAATTGTAATGCTCGCACTGGAGTCTTTACTGCTGCCAAGCAATGACAACGTGCAGCTGCAAGGGGAGCACAAGTCACCTGCCTGACTTGGTGTATCTAGATAATTGCTGCTGGAAAGGGAATTGGTGCCTGATGTGATGTGTTCAACCACCTTGAACACTGGCTTTTAAAATCCCATTCACTAGGTAAACGTGCCCAGTTCCTCATGACACTGAGCAGACCAGCTTTTACTGATACTGACTGTTCTGCAGCAAAGGAATGAACCTTAGAGAAAGGACACCTCACCCAGAGCAGTGGCTTATGCTGCAGAATGCAATCCATCAGACCAACTGGCATCAACATTTTCCTGCTGTTTAAAAGAATTAATGAATGTAAATGAGTATTGTAGGCAGGGCAACGGGGTTTAGGACTGGTATGGGAAATTTAACCAAGAGCTATAATCTTAAAACAATCAGAATTAATTCAGTTCTCATATTTGAATGTAAACATATTAAAACTAAATTAACTTGTCAAGGTCCTTTCTGACATATAACTTCCGTTACCTTCTTGCAAGTGGTCAGAAGTTCATTTGACTGTAATGGGATCTGGCGCTTACGAACTGAAAATTCAGACACACCTCAAGCAGAAAGGGCTGTAGCTGAGTATATTTTTTCTTCTGGATAACTACTTCTAATACATAGTTTTGTTTAGCCACGCTATATATCTTTAGAACTAGATCAAGATGACTTATGTCAAAACAAATTCTTAAAAATGAACTGGTAAAACACATTGAACGAACTCAGTAACAAGCACCAGAATTTGAAAGCTAGATGTTTAAACCAGTGACAGAAAAACACAGTCATTTTTAAAAGCCACCTTTGAGACTTCATGAAAAATCCAGAGATTGCATATAAAGAGAATTATATTCTCTGTCAGTTCAAATGAACTACACTCAATGAACTGAGTAAATAGTCATTTACTTCTGCCCCGAAGAGCTGAGAAAATTTATTATTACTGTACATCTTTTGTTTTTCTTGATGTAAGAGAATACAAGCCTGCCTTTCAGTCAGACAATAAAACTCTAAAAGAATGTCTTACCTGAAATACTCGTAATTCAAATACTGTTCTGATGCAATTTCAAGCAGTATCATTAAAAGAACAAGTCAGTGTAGTACATGTCCACGGAAAAATATAGCTCAGCCAAAGAGTAAAGATCTACACAATAAAATATGCCTTCTCCACCCTGAAAGCAAAGTTTATTAAGAAAGGGTGTAGCACGGCCTGATTAGAATGTGTGTCCTGTTCCTGCCCTAGACTCACCAGACCACAATTCAAAGCTGTGCCTCTATTTTGTATCAGAAAAGGGTGAGGATAAACTTTGTATGTAAACAACTTGAAATATATCAGTGGTAATGAAGAGATTTTTATTTGTTTAATTCGGTCTTCTCATACCCTAGTATATTATAAAAAGTCATTGTCTTACAACCAGGTACAAACAACGGGATAAAACTGAACACAAGTTTTGCTCAAATGTTTAGTATCTGGATAGCATCTATCTACAGCACGGGCTTCCAAGACAAACTACCATTTCCATTACTGAGACAGGAAAACTGTGGGCAGTAACAAAATAACGGAGGATGAATATGTACTAGGAAGAGGGATTAGGCAAGGGCACAGGCATCCATGAACATTAACCTCTGTGGTTCCCAGCTGAAGGAAAACCATTCATCCCACAATTTCAGATCTCTACCTTGGATTCTTTGTCCCAGTTAAGGGGCACTTGTGATTTGTGCTCTGGAAGCTCAACTGTCACACACTGGGAGCACAAGGTAATGTTTATAAACTTCCAGGTGCCTACAGTTTGAGCCTTGTACAATTAACACTAATTCTCCAAACACCATAGTCAAACTAATGGCTGCAAATTCAACAGGTTTTATTCAACTGTATTTTACCTAGGGAAAAATCTCTAATTTATTACCACTTCTACAGAGCTTCCTGGTCTACACTGAACCAGTCACCTAAAACTGATTTGATTTGGACAAAGATACATGGAAGTTTTGCTATAAACTAAGGCACACGCAAATAACTAATTAGAAGTTACTTGTAAATTTTATTACCCACAACTGTAGCAGAAGAAATGTTCAGAGTGCCAAAGACCTTCGACAGAGGATATACTGACCAAATTCTAATTTGGATAAAAGCCTGGCAGGGAAAACAGCAAACAAAAATATCCTATCACTGAACAGTCTAAACAGGATTAAGGCAACAAAGCCTTAATTTCTGAAGTGAAATTTAAAATGTTTTCAACTAAACAGAACACTAAAATAGAAAACATAAGCCTCCAACTGTAAACATTCATTTAATAAATGTTCTCTTAAATGTTACTAATTATAGTGCAAGAGTGGAAATCGCTTACTTTCTAACTGTTATCGTATTTATAAACTTCACTTCCTGAAAGGGAATCCTATTCACAAACACAGCAAACATCATCTCAGTACAGCCCGCACTTCTGGCTCTGCTTGTTGCCTCCATTTAAAAACAGGGAAACCAACTGGGAGCAGTAGCAGCAACTTGTTTTCAATCTGAATACAAAGCAAGTGAGACCAGACCTAATACTATAAACAAAGGACAGACAGTTCTTCAAAGGCACTGAGGTTTCCAATAATCCTTTCTAAAGGCTCCTAAGGAGGTTTAGTCCCTACTGAAGCCAATTCGAGTCAATCAGTGCAAATCAAATAAATTAGAGTGCAAAACAAGATTTATTTAAGACCAAGGCTTCCGACTTACTAAACTCTCCCATGTTTTGAGGTATCGCTTCTGTCTTTGACAATAACGATAATGATACAAGATGAGTGCCCCTTAATATCACAAACAAAATTTCAGAGAGACTTCTCTGAATACAACTAAACAGAATGAGAGATAAGGCTCAGAAAAACAGTAGAAGTGCTTTTGTTCAGGATATGTCAATGACTACAGAAGTTTTTTTCTCTGCTGCTCAAGAGTTTCTAAGTCACTAAGCTATCAGATACTCAGATTTTCATGGCAGAAAACTCTGCTTTACACCCAGAATACCAGAATTCTGATTTAATCTGCTGGAGGTGAGAAGCTCACATTATGCTCTCCTGTGGCCTGATCTACGTTTAATTTTAAGCCTTCTAACTTCCATGAGAAACAGAAGTCTGTGAGGCTAGCTTCTATCCGTCTCCTTAACCAAGAACTATTTGCAATGATCTGAAATTGGTGATTTCAAGTCTGCAGAAACGTTAAAACCTCAAACCAAAGGTATGTTTAGAAAAGCTCCTATTGATAAATTTTCCTGCTAACTTGGCACAGACAGCACAACCTGCAGACTAATAATACAGGAGAAGGCAACTGGCACAACAGTATTCCAAACACACAAAATAAACTATGCTTGCCCAGACCATCTCTCCTCCATTTCAATTTCCACAGCAGTGTATTATTTTATATAGTATATATAGAAAAAGATTAAAATTGTTTGCAACTGAACAGATGGCTGTATATTATGCTTTCCAAAGCATTATGCACCATAGAAAAGCCTAGCACTGGTTAATTCTGCCTCTACTCTTCTTGGTAGTCTTTTACTTTCGTAAATCTTTAAAGGCAAAAAAACCCAACAGCCCCCATAAATAGCTCAATTGTCTCAACATAATCCTTTAGGATAGTCTTAAATTTCCTTGCCTCTAAAAAGGAGGTACAAACCTAACCACCAGCCCTATACTATAAAGGCTTTTACTGTGTCAAAGAAACATCTGCAGTAAGACTGTGGCAGTGAGAAAGTGGTTTGTGGCTTGGATTTAAGACATTGGTAGCACCAGGTAACTTCCTGAAATAATCACAGATCAGCAAAGCTTCCTCAGGATAGTACTGTTCTTGATCAATACCCTTCCTAAATGACAGCAATTTGGAAGGGGCCCAAGGCCACAGAGGGCTATCACTCTACCTGGTCAGTAGCTACAGAAGAAGCAGCCATTAGATGCACTGCCTTCTCCGAGAAGTTGCTCCATTCCTCTCCTCATGCAGCTCTGCTGATAAATATCCAACTGCTTCACTTTGACAAACACCGGATGAACGTACTGCTAAATACTGCTTTTCCACTGCAACACTAGCCCAACAAGCTCAGACATATCTGAGTCAGCTTGACCAACTACAAGATTAATTCAGTTAAATTAAGAGTTTTGCATCAGCTGGACAAGAATAAGGCTCTTTAGAACCTGAAACTACTGTTTGCACCCCTTAAAAGAACTACAGGGAAGATGGTAGATCAGCTAGCTCACACCTAACTTTAGCATGAGATCACATTCCCCAAAAAGCTATTTTGGTTTATTTCCATCATCACAAAAGAAAAACACTTTTCACTCTCCTGTTCCAACCACAGGAATACACAGGACTGAACAACAGAAATCACCACAGTGCTATAGCCTTTCCAGTCCATTTCTGGACTGAACCAAGCACAATTCAGTTTTTACCACTGAAAATAAATCTTAGTGAACTCAGTTACAAGGACAGATAAAAAAAAAACTGAACTGACAAGAAAAAAATATTAAAGTTTACCATAAATGCTTCCAAACAAACACTTCTCCCAGCAGGGAAATGAAAGTGAGTTGCCTTAGCAGCTTTCCAGGTGTCCTTCAGACCCTACTCGTCATTAAATGTATCTTCCTGTAACATTATTAACAGGCCTACCCAGAGTAGCCAAAATGTCGTGAGGACTAAAGCAACTGCACATGCTAAGGCAAACCAGACCTCGTACTGTAACTCAGTTACGCGTGATGAAGTTTAACAGATCAGGAGCTGCAGTCCAGCGGCTCTGTAGATCAGACCACAAACAAGTACAGCCCCTACCAAAGTGCAGAAGGGCTAACAGAGCTGCCCTGCGTAATGCTGTCTAAATATGCCAGTCACTTCCAAGTACATTTGAGAACAGGTTTTGATCTTTGATTTATTCCTAATCTCAAATTATGGAGAAGCCTAGCAAGCCTATGAAATTGTGCTTCTGTATTGGTGTGGTAACCACCACGTCACGGCTCTGAAAATACAAGTGAGTATGTTTTACTTACGAGATCCTGAACAGGTAAATTATGGCCACAATCTAAACTGCATCCAGACTTCTGTACTACAGCTGCAGCTTCTTGATCTTATGTAGGGGAACTGCCAGATGT
>NW_010167249.1:67982-68571 GCF_000695765.1 Mesitornis unicolor
TTGTTTTTGTTAAAGATCAAGATCTTCCCTTCTATGTATTTGCAAGCCATTTTAAAGCCACGTTTTCAACCTATGTGCAAATTAATGCAAAATCCCAAATCTCATCACATGATCAGCTAAATCTTGCAGAAATGGCATTCTCGATTCAAGGGGTAACCTTCAGGTACAGAAGCGTTTGCAAGCCTCTTACTGAAATCTGCTCGGAAGGAGACCTGCAATGCGTATACTTTTACTCCACAAGATCAATCAATAGCCACAAGGCCAATGTTTAAAAATGCCGTATCGCTTCAGGTTTAGGAAAGCTATCCGTTCTCGCTAACAACCCAACGAGCGTTCTTTACATCAGCCCGAAGGCCACGCTCCCCAGGGGCTCTCCGAGGAGCTTTATTTCCCCTTCCCACACCGCTAGCCACCAAGGCTCTCTCAGGAGCCCAAACCCCGTCTTCAAGCCCTAAGGAGAGCGGCGTTTCCAGGGGGCCGCCCATTCAGGACAGGGCAGGCGGCTGCTCCCGCCCCGTTTCGCCAGCAGAGCCCTCCCCTGCAACAAGTGACGACCTCTGCCCGCCTCGGGCCCCGCGGGCCGGCGGCC
>NW_010167250.1:0-11520 GCF_000695765.1 Mesitornis unicolor
AGTGATCTCCCTGTCCTTATCTCGACCCACACGTCTTTTGTCATATCTTCTCTCCCCCTGTCCAGTTGAGAAAGGGGACTGCTAGAGCAAGCTTTGTGGGCGCCTGGTGGCTAGCCAAGGTCAACCCACCATGAAAGTTAACATATAGATTCATTGCAGTCTGCTAGAATTATCTCATATTGTATATATGCCACATGCTTATGAACTCAGGCTGGATGATGTAACAGTGTAACGCCACCTTCAGTTCCATATGGATTCTGGAGGAATCAGTTTCTTCAACTTCTTGTGGAGTTCATAAAGGAAGTTGGCCTTAAATTTCAGGCAGGCTATATTGGTTGAACAGTCAGCCCATTGATTTAAACATAGTACAGATATAACCTCTTTAAATGGTCTCAAAAATAATATTCTTGCTTAGCTTCTTTCCATATGAAATGTTCTAATCTGATATTTCTTTTCTCTACAGAAGTAGAAAGGTTTAATCTGTAATTGCCTTGATAGAGACACTCAAATTTGAATAACTAGAACCTTAACAGGATGTGAGCAATCCACTGTCTTTGGATTGTGATTTTGACATTCATACATAAGTCCTTTTAGTCTTTGCTTGCCATTTTTTTAGAATTTATAGATACATTATTTTACTTTCACCATAGGTCTCCTACTTTTTTCCAGTTAATGAAACAGAATGTTTCTAGTATTTCGCTATTGCAGCTCTTGAGCGTCAGTAATTTAATGTAAAGGTCAAAAACATAAAACTGTATATGCTATAGTAGTTCATGTCAGGGACTCACACACATCCAAGCTCTAATTAAAATCACAGTTAATTTATTACACTGCATATAATTCTTATGTCAGTTAAAACAATTAAAGAAGAATTCAACAGAATTTGGCAATATCTTTACTTTTCACTAGGTGAGATTTTAAATTATTTTATTATGTCTTGAGAAAATTGTTAAGTTGCCTTTAAAATAATTTCAAAATCCACTAAGGTATGACCCCAGAATAATTACTTCAAAAATACAGAACTTTTATTTTCTTTTTCTTTTTGCAATTAGTCAGCATAAACTAATATCAAATGTCACCAAAAATATACATACACAACTGACTTGAATATACCTGAGTAGTTCATGTACCTCAGTCTCAGTAATCCATATTTTTTATATTTTTTTTTTTCACAGCATAGCTGTTTAGACTTTGAATACCTCAGAACTGCAGTTCTCCATATCCTTAATACTGAGAGTACATTTGCTTTCATGTCCCTAGAGTCCAAAATGTATTCATCTATGACTCCAGCAATTTGGTACTGCTGAAATAGTAATTTCAGGATCTTTTTGCCACTGTGTAAGTCGAACTGGAAGGGCAGAAAAACCATGTTGTGGAGTGTGAACTGGGTCTTTCACTGACTGACAAATCCCCTGAGAAGAGACAGTCCTAGGCTCAGTGATTGGCAGCTCCTGCAGCTTTTGTACCTAAACAGCTGCCCATTGCAGATGAGCTGAAAAGGGTCCTCTAATTATTGCAACATTAGCAATCAACTGGTTCTGGCCAGAAGGGACCATAACTGAGAAGTTTTTTTGTTAGCTACTTAAAATTTTTCATAGACCATATGCAATCTGCAGTCTGCCCTTTGTGACATTAGACAGTCTAGTAGCAATAAAAATAGTGGTATTATTGCTAAGTAATTCAATTATGCTAGAGAAATACAGCAAAAAGTTTATTAAGGCTCTTCGTTATGAAAGTAAGGACACTTTAATATAAGAAAACACTGAAATACTGGAGACAGTTTAGCCTAATTCTTGAAGTTCAACATTAGCTTAAGTGCTATTTTGAACCAGGACAGTAATGATTGTTTAGACGTGTTTAACACATTGCAGTCTTTGGAGAGAGAAAGAAGGAAAATAAAACCTGAAACATACCCCTGTACAATCTGGAATAGTGTCATCTTAGGTCATGATTAGTGAGGCTACAATAGGGCAGGAGAAGGTAAGAAAGATAAAGATACGCAGAGCTTTACAAGGTAATGTGAAAAACCCATCTGACGATTTGAATATTTGCCCTTCTGTCCATTCCAAACTGAGATTTTTTCCTGAAAAAATCCTCACATATAATATTTATGGTAAGGTATATGTGCAGGTAACATATATCACAAAAACTTTAAACAGTAATTAGTAAGTATATAGTAAAGAAAATAAAAAAACTTGTTAATTTAAATATCAATGGTTAATTATATCTCTGATGGTTGTAATATTATTCAATACCATGACTCAAGGTTAAAACCTGTCCACTGAGTATATAAAACGGTCTACTGAAAAAAAGTCAACAGATTTTGATTTCTTTCTCTAGCTCTCTTGAATTACAAAGCACTTTGCAATAGATCATTGAAAATAGTGTATTTTGTGAAGCATTTTTGTTTTTTCAACAGAGAAATTTATTGTCTTAGTTTAACATATCTTCTTGTGAGACTTTTACTACCTGAGGATACTGTGGAACTTCCATCCTAAGGGATTTTCAAGATCTCTTTCACACAGTTGATGTGACCTGTTGCCAGCAATAGTCCTACTTAAAGGGAAATGGAAGTGCATGACTTTTGGAGACCCAAATATTTATTGTCATTATTCAACCAAAGTAAGAAAAATGTTGGGGAAATAAATGGCACATCTAATAATACAAGATTTGCTGAAATCTTTGCAAAAATAGGGAAAAAAACACAAAACCCAGAACAGTACATAATTTGCCACAAGGAACTTTAGAAACTTTTTTCATTTATAAGTAGTTTTAAGGTCTGGTGTGTTTAGAAAAAAGTACTACCTAAGGTTTCCCCCTACTTTTCAGCAATTTATAAACAGGCCAAAAGACAGTCTTTTTGAAAGCAAAGAAACTTCACATAAAAAGGATTCATTAAAGTTAATAGGAAAATCTCCTGATTTCCACCAACTTGGCATATCAGGCTTGTAAAACAGTGTGGTGGTTGCCATATCACACTCAGGGTTAGGGCCTTTTTTTATTTTGTAATTCTCCATTCTGATTTTTTTTTCCAGATTAACAATGCTATTTTAGGAAAACCACTTAATATCCATACCTATCAGTTTTCACATTTAAAATTATTTTTTACACTCAGTGAGCTGTTTTCAGGATAAATTAGGTTAGCTACCAGGTCTAAAAAGACTTTGATATTTCTAAGTCAGCATTGAGTAAAATACCATAGCTGCCCCCTTAACTTCCGTTGGATTTTTTGCCTGAATACATAATGCAATATTAGTATATTATCATCGAACAATTTTCTGGATTTTCCTTTGGGTTTGATTTGATGCTTTTGTGTAGCTTTTCAAAAGTCAAAAAAAATTGAATAAAAGAAAAATGAGAAACCGTCAAAATCTCTTTGCACAATGTTAATAGCATCCACAGCTGGTACTACAGAATAATCAGAAGTACAGTAAATATAACATTTCCTATGCATATGCTGAAGAAAATACAATTTTTCAAGACCTTGTTGCAGTTTAAGTGAAATAGCATACATTTGGCTTGATATCAACTAAACTTCAGGTTAATCACACTTTCAGCTATCATAGAGTGATGGCATGCAGAAGCTGAAGTGAGACTTTGCATTTAATGGATGAAATCCTATTTGCTACAAACTGATAACAGGTTTGGCAGCTGAATGATGTATTTCCGGAAATGGGAAGATGTCCTAGAAGTAACTCATGGCTGTTTCCAAAGATTTATTAAAAGCAAGTTGACACTTGCATCACTGATAGAGGTAATTTCGGAGCCCTTGAAATTCTACTGACCCTAAGATAATGAAACTACTACCTTGTGCACATTTGTATTCTGTGGCATGTAGTGTGGGCTCATGGTTTGGAATGTGAAACGCTATCTTTATGTGCTGAAAGAATTCACACTAGTAACTGAGGGCAAACGCATAGACTTGAAGATATTTCAAGAAAAGGTAGATAGAATACGCAGAACCAAATGAGGGCTCTGTGCATAAACAACGATAACAGGTTATTTGGACAGTTAATAAAACTTAGGGTTCTGAAGGCTGAGTGCAGCCTTGTAACTAAGCAAGCTTTTAAAAGGATTTTTTTTTTATCCTGTATCACAGCAAGAATTTATATTATGCCCTAAAACAAATCAAATCCAGTGCATATGAAAAGTACCATGAAATGTGCTTAGAAAAGTCTTGCTGAGGCAGAGATATGTGCATATTTATGACACAGACAGCCATGGGCTGTACAAATGAAAGCTTTGCTTATAATCCAAATAATGTTTTTAACAGTATTTTCAGATAAGAAGGATGTGTGTTAAACTCTGATCAAACGTATCAAATCTTTAGGCTCATTCAAAATGCGGATTGTCCATGTGAAATGGGATGATTGATTTATGGTGAAACGCAGCAGAAATATTAATGAAAATCAAGTGGAATCACTGGAACATTTCACTGCTTTCATCAACTTCGTCAAAAAGACCTCCAGAAAACCCCTATCTCCTCTCCATGATTTAATAATCACATGCACCTGTAAGGTGTTTGAAACTTCACTGAGATTAGAGGAACAAAGTCAATCCAGTAAATGGTCTGCAGGAGACTGATCATCACTAGATAAACAGGAAACTGGTAATCAGGAAAAAAATTTAAAACTCTTTGCTATGAATTTTGAGTTAGCACAGATGACTGGAACCTTTCATTCGGACGTGGATCATGTCAGGAAGGAGATAAACACTTCTGTCTTCCTCAAAGATGCTGAGTAATAGGGGCAAGGTTAGGAAGAGAGTAATATTTTGAGGAAACTAATCTTAAGGCTGTACTTATGATACGAGATTTTAAGTTTGGAAGGTTAGTGTTTTTCTGGGACACTGTTTCAACAGATTATTCATTATGCAATTAGTCACATAGGTTTTGGTTTGCCCCAAAACTTATTAGATGGCTTTGGTGCTGAAGATTTTTACAGAAACAAATGTCTTTCCAGTAAAGTTCTGCTGCTTTGCTTGTCCCAATGCTCCACTTGACTGACATGTTTGTCCTAACTTCATTAAGGACTAAAATAAGACTTAAGTCACTTCCAACCTAAATCATTCTATGATTCTATGATTCTATGGTTCTAAGACCTTTGTGTTTAAAAATTCCAAGGAGTCTGTTGTGCACCTGAAAGCTGCAGTCAGCTTTCATTCAGAAGAATAGAGGAAGGGCATGACATCCAGCTCCAATGACAGCTTCGTGACTGCAGCTCTTGCATTGGATGGACATTTAGTCTTGGATTTAAATAACTCAAGCAACAGGGTGTCACATCATCATCCATTCTTCAGAATAATATTTAATTTATTTTAAGCAGATGAGGAAATGGATGGGGTATCCATTCTTCTGGGTCTCTGTTGTTATTACTTTTCTTTTTGAAGCCATGCCATAGAATCATAGAATTATTTATGTTGGAAAGGACTTCTAATATCATCAAGTCCAACCGTTAACATAACATTGACAAGTACACTACTAAACCTTGACCCTATGTGCCACATCTACACATCTTTTAAATACCTTCAGGTATGGTGATTCTACTGCTTTGTGGGCAGCCTGTTCCTATACTTGACAACCTTTTTGGAAAATAATTTTTTCCTAATATCCAATCTAAACCTCCCTCAGTGCAACTTGAGGCCTTTTCTTCTCAGACTGACCCCCACCTTGCTACAACTTCCTTTCAGGTAGTTACAGAGAGCTATAAGGTCTCTCTCAGCTTCCTCCAAACTGAACAACCTCAGTTCCCTCAGCTGCTCCTCATAAGATTTGTGATCTAGACTGTTCACTAGCTTCATTGCCCTTCTTTGGAGACCCCTAGCACCTCAATGTCTTTCTTGCAGTGAGGGGCCTGAAACTGCACTATTCAAGGTGTGATCTCACCAGTGCTGAGTACAAGGGAACTACCCTAGTCCTGCTGGCCACACTATTTCTGATACAAGACAGGATGCTATTGGCCTTCTTGGGCACCACGAGCTCATATTCAGCTGACTGACAATCAACTCCCCTAGGTTCTTTTCCACTCGACAGCTTTCCAGCCACTCTTCCCCAGGACTAGTGTTGTATATGCTCATTGTGCAGGACCCGGCACTTAGCCTTGTTGAATCTCATAGAGCTGACCACAGCTGTGGCCCATCAATCCAGCCCATCCAGGTCGTAGAATCACAGAATGGTTTGGGTTGGAAAGGACCTTAAAGATTATCTAGTCCAACCCCCCTGCCACTGGCAGGGACACCTCCAGGTTGCACAAAACCCCATTCAACCTGACCTTGGACACTTCCAGGGGCTTTCTGGGCAACACTTCCACAACTTTTCTGAGTAACTTGTGGCAGTGCACCACTACACTCATAGTGAATAATTTCTTCCTTGTATCTAATCTAAATCCACCCTCCTCTGTAGATCCTTTCTACCCTCAGCACTCAACACTTTCACTCAGTTTGGTGTCATCTGCAAATTTACTGATCGTGCACTCAAACCCCCATGAATCTGAATTCTCTGAATCTGATAATTCATTTCTAAAGTACAGAATACCACATATGTGTAGTGTTCACATGTTCTGAGTTGAATGTAGTGTCCTACGATTATTTTATTACTGTTATTACTTCAAAACTCTGAAAATAAATTATAGTTGGCTTTCTTTACATCATATTTTTAGCGTAGGCTTTTCACAGACCTGCTCTATTAGACATAATCACCAGGAAGTTTTTCATTCACTTTCTAATCCTTTATAATCTATAAAGTACATAAAATCACATAGAATCACAGCATGTTAGGGGTTTGAAGGGACTTCTGAAAATCATCTAGTCCAATCCCCTTGCTAGAGCAGGTTCATCTAGAGACTGGACATCCTCTAACCATCTTAGTGGCTCTATGCTGAACTCTCTCCAGCAGTTCCTTGTCATTCTTGAACTGAGGAGCCCAGAAATGGATGCAGTATTCCAGATGTGGCCTCACCAGGGCCTTGTAGAGTAAGAGGATAACCTCCTTCGACCTACTGACTACACTCTTCTTGAAGTACCCCAGGATACTATTGGCCTTCTTGGTTATGAGGTCGTGAGGGCACATCATGATGTTTTCCCCTTTTTTAAAAAAAAATAAATTTATGAACAATAGGAAAGTGAACAACTTTCACTGAAATCAGGTTAATTTCAGTTTAGCCTAAACTCATTACATATCAGTTTAGTATATTCTCAAAAGTGTCAGTGACAATGTCTATAATGGAAGATACGCTAGTTTAATTTTAAAAATTCATGCTAGTTAAATCAACTTGCCTTTTTCAAGCATGCACAGCTTAAAGTGGTTTAGAAACCGTTTCAGTTAAATAGATGTAACCCTTTTAGGCCACTTTTATGTCAGACCCATCAGTTATTTCATCCTAATTAGAAAATATTCTAATCTTCCACAGTTTGCAAGAGATCTGCCTGAAAATACCAAGCTGGAACACATATGACTTACCTCAGTAGAATAACCCTAAATATTGATTAAAATCTAGAATAATAGCTACATCTAACTTACAGAATTTCACACTGTAGTAACTATTCTTTTGTAAGAAACATACCTGTCACTAGTGAAAGCAGAATGCAGTTTAAAGGAGACCTAGTTTCTTAAATGGATATAGTATTGAAGAAATCTATTGCATGTCCTGCATGAACAGTTGTCTTATATCTCTCCAAGCCTCATTTAGGTACCATAGCTAAATAACTATTAGTGACACATTTACATTTTTTTAAAATCATCTTTTCAAGGTGTTATACTTTAAGGTTAGGGGTTTTTTCAGTAGAATAATTCAGGTTCGAAAATTCTGAAAGTCAAATGGTCCAAATTTCAGCTCAAAACAGGACCAATCTCCAATTTAGATCCAATTTAGACTTAGATGATAATACATTATTACGCCACTTAATGAATTGAAGCTGCCTAACTTCATTTGACCATTTAATGACCATGCCTTTATGCTGATTTTCACTGGTTCTTACTCCTGGAAAATTACAAATTTGCAAAAAGCAAATTTTCAAGAGAAAAACTACTGAGATGCTTGGAAGTATTTTCTCTAGTTTTCTTTTTTTGTTTTCCTTCATATGAGTGAATGAGTATCATCTGATGTACTCACAACTTCCCCTGTCATTTTCTTTCAGAATACAGAATTATGCATTTTTTAGAATATATCATATTCAAGAAATGCAAGAAGAAAAGTGCAAAACTAATTTCTCCTTCACTTTTCAAGAGGTGATACTCTGTTCAAGAAGGCAGAATTATCTGCTAAAAATGCATTACTTTTCACATAAACTCAATAAGTTTACCAAAATTATTTAAAAAATTATATTAAAGATATTAATGCTTTAAAATTGCTGCCTAATAAATTATCCATAGGCATATTCCAAAAGGCTCACTTCTGCATTTACTCTTAAGAAAGCTTAACTAGAGCAAAATTCACAACTTACGACAAATAAGTTTCACCTTACTCACAACATCCCTTAGAAAGAATTCAGGTCAGCAATGACAGGTGATTTGTGAGTGTGAATCTATATGATGCATAAAAATGTTATAATAAACATCAACCAGTAATGTCAGTCACACACTCTAAATGTACATAAATATAGTCATGTAATTGAGTCAATGTGTATATTTAAATGCAGTGCTATAATCAAAATATTAACCTCAGAGTGTACAATATAGCTCTGAGCTTCCTGGAAAGCTGTAAGCTCTTCAGGTCTTCGCATTAAAATGTCATATTTAAATTGAGTTAGTTTATTTGTTTTTGCATTTGTTTTTCTTTTTCTTTGCAGAGATATGTTTTCTCCTCATGAAAGAACCTGGAAAACAGAATCTGTACTTACAGTATATACCAATAATAGCATATTTCATCAACAGATGAGTGTTTGGCTACATCTTTACTGGGAAAGTGTTTCGTTCTTTTAACGGAGAACTTCACTTCATGTCTGGTAGCGAATGGGCAAAAGTCTACTGGAATACTATTGATGAAAATTCACCAATTTTATCAGTTAAACATCAAATCAGATTATCTGCATAAAAAATACAAAACTGCAAAGATAAAAATCACAAATTAAAAGAACTCTTTAAAAATACTTGAGCCAGAATTTCTGATTCCTTATCATGTCTATGAAAGCAAATTAGAAGGGATTTTTTTTTTATATTACTTTGCATTTGTTTGTCTGGATACCAAAGGAGCATTACTCTTCCTGTAGATTAATAATGAATTGTTATTCTTAAAACAAATGGTTTGAAACAGACACAAATAAATGCCCTTCATTCTTGAAGGCCAAATCAGTATGGAAAGATTGCTAAACTCATCTACCTAAAATCCAGTGTTTCATATGATACTATGCATCCTGAAAAATCTGAAATACACTAGCAAAGACCTAATTTTGTCGTCTTTTGAATGAGCAGAAAATATTGTTGAGGGAACAAAAACATAACTTATTTGTGAGGAATTAGAGGAGAAAAAAACATCGGCCATACACTTGATAAAAAACCGGTCCTTTCTGTCATAAAATAACTTTCCTCCTGCTAATATATTTCATTGCTACAAAGGTCATTGTTTGCTTGAATAAGGGGAAATAAGCTGTGAGAAACAGTTTGTAAAATGCAAATGAGAGAAAAAGTTTGGCAGAGGCATGCATGTTAATAAGCAAAGTACAGTTCTGCTTATTGAAAAGTTCTCTAAATCCATGGCTATCATCTGGATAAAGGTAAGGGAGACAGGGTATATTAGAAAACCTCTAACGTGTATGTACTTGATAATGCCTCATTTTTACAGATTTTTTTTTCCAGTTCACTGTAAAGTGTTTTCACAGCAATATAGGAGCCATTTCCTCTGTTTTGCAGAGGGAAAACCTACTCAAGGGCAGTTAACAGCCCTAGCTGAGGACAGAACCAAGGTCCAGGATGAATGCTGTGTTTCTCCACTGATTACACATGAATACAGTTTGCAAACCTAGTTATTACTATTTCTGATTTGAGTAGCTTTTCCTCCACCTTAGACATACAGCCCAAAAAGCAAACCTGCAGCACTTCAACCAGTGAAATGCTTAACTTCACACTAATATTAAGAATATAAGTAAGAATTTCAAAGGTTGAGACCGAAGTCTTTGCCTTTTCCTAATGATATCAACAAGCTATCCTAGCAGAAAAAGTAAGGTATACTGTGGTGAATCATCCTTTTATGTACCAAAGTAAACATTCAGTGAGAAACAATGGTATTCAAAAAGAACCTCAAGGAACCCAAAAATTTTTTCTCCAGATACTGAATGACATTTTCATTTCATGTGCTATTTTGCCCATGTAAATCAGTAGCATAAAAATGCTGTAACATCATGGCCCTATGGAATTCAGGCCTCAATTGCTTTATATCTTCTGCAGTCCTAAACAGCTGAAACATAAACTGGCAGTAAGACAGTTAGATATATTCACAATCACTTTACATTAGCATTTAAGTTTACATTTATATTAGCACACAAATACGTATTTTTCTTTGACATTTATACTCCTTCAACTATGCTAGTATCTATGAATAACCCACTTTAACATAGTTGTCCTCACAATGCTCCTTTAGAGTTGGAAACAATTCTCACTCACACTTTCTGAGTGAATCCACAAAGTCTGTGATATGAGACTTGGCTGCACTTGGCTCCTCAGTCCTGATGAGTGCCTAGGGATAACCCAACCACATTTCTGAGTAAAATCTAGGCATTTGCCTTATCTATCTTAATTTTTCATGTCAAGTTTAAGAAAGAATCCCAGTCTTTTCCATAACATTTTAATGAAAGTGCTGTTCTGGGAAATGTGAAGTAGAAAAAAGTCAAGCCAAAGAGAGTCTGCAACTTAGATGCCCATGTGCCACCACTATATTTCTGTACAAAAGACTGATATGAGTAACAAAAGTTGAGAACGCTATCATGTGTTTTTCAGCAGTAGTGAACTAATCTGTTTCTTAAATGAAAAGCGCTGTTAAGTCATTAAAATCTTCACATTTGCTTTAAGTTAAACTGGTTTTATCACTTACGGACACATACATTTAAATCTAAGTAAATTGTGTAAGTTCATAAAAGTACATAGCAACACATATGACTAGCCTGTTGAATCAAGAGTCCTGCTCAGTAAGCATTTCCCTTACTATGCATTAGTTTTGGTAAAGTTAATACCCTTAATTATATGTTATAGTCTAAGTTTGAATAATTATTTTGCTGAATCAGAAACTAGAAGACTGAAGATACAGTGAGTCTATGAAGTGCAAAAACTTTCAGGTAGTGTAAACTATGTGCATTATATGAGCACTAAAATATATTTATCTTCTATTTCCTAATAGACTACTCAGCAAGGATACCAGCACACTGTTTCTTCAAAAGTAGGAAACTTACATGTAAGAAAAGCTACAATATAAAAACTCCTTTTGCTTTCTTTAGTAGACAATATGTGCTTGATAACTGAGGGAAAATTGCACTTTAAATTTTAATTATAAAAACACAAGAAATTTTTGTTAAGAGAGTGATAAGCATGGGTCT
>NW_010167251.1:0-8843 GCF_000695765.1 Mesitornis unicolor
AAATTCATTTTAAGG
Organism: Mesitornis unicolor; assembly: GCF_000695765.1. Classification (NCBI taxonomy): domain Eukaryota; kingdom Metazoa; phylum Chordata; class Aves; order Mesitornithiformes; family Mesitornithidae; genus Mesitornis; species Mesitornis unicolor. Next base: position 16 of record NW_010167251.1, read on the forward strand.
AATACTAGCATATAAATATATATATAAAATAACATTATTTTGCATGTATACGGTGACTGAACTAACCCTATTCTTTATTACATATATATATGATAAAAGTTAATGCTGCCTCCCTTTCACTTATCTATCTAGGATGTGTAGTCATCTGCTTGTGACCTTTATATTTTGCCATTCTGACGTACTTTTAAGAATGAATTAGAAGTATTCAAAGTAGTCACTTGTCAGCTTCAGTCCTACATCTCCAGGATAACATATGCTACTTTATATTGCTGATGCCCATGTTTTAGTGTACTCCTCCTAATCCCATTCTATTCTCTTTTGGATCTTCCTAGTTGAGTAGAATGTCCTGAATTTGAGGGGGGGGGGGGAACAAAAACAACTCAGGGAAAATATAGTAATCTTAATGTAGCTTCTCTGCTTTATCTTTGTTCAGATAGAAAGCCAGATGCCATAGAAAAATGCTATGCTGTTAAGCAGTGAGTCTGGCAGTTAGAGAAGGAAGTGGGTAGTGTATTTACTGATGTTTACTGATGACACTAAAGAAGTTCTGCAAATAAAAATTACAGATCTGAAAATCTCTGACTGGTATTTAAATGTACTGGAGGAGTCCTGGCAGTCTGTAACAGATTGGCTTTTGTAACAGTAGATGAAATTGAGTATGAGTAACAATATTAGTGTATAGGTAGACAGTAACCAAAACTGATATACTTATGAGCTTTGAACTAATACAAACTTTTAATAACACTTAAGACTGTTTTGGGAAGCTCGGTGATCTCCCTTTATACTGCAGCAAATGACAAGAAAAAAACCTATTCATATTAGCTATATAAAAAAGGATAAAAGAAAGAATAAAAGATAGAAGAATTTTTCTGTTCTTGGAGAATGTGTCAATACTTGCAGTACTGTCTTACTTCTTGTTCTCCTGTCCTCTTCTCATATATGAATAAAGAGAGATAAAACCTGATTAATAGTGAAAAGATGCTGTGAAAAGAATTATCCTCAATAAGTTATTAAGGAAAAGAGAAATGTTAGTGGAAGTTTGCCTGAAGTACTTGTCTTAATCAGTTTACACCATTAACCTTACTCACACAATCCAAACAAGCTTAACTTAGAGTAAAGATTAAAGAACTTGCCATGTGTCACTTACAGGAAACCACCAGCATTGTGAATCCATTGGGACTTTTCTGGACCACACTCCAACAATGGATGTATAAAATCAAGAGTCGATGGGACACAAATTCAGATAAAAAGCAGAGGTCTTTTCCCGAACCTCTTTTTCATTTTGTAATGAAATACTAATATAATTGTATTTTCTGAACTCCTTTTGCTTGAAATTTTAATTATATAATAAAGAACGGGTATAGCTCTTGTACAAGCTACCTATTAGTCACAGGGTGGAAGGTACCAATTATAGTAAATTGTGTAACATTCTTAATGCTTTATTTTTTCCCACAGATTTTCATGAGATGTTAAATATTGAACAATTTCAAATTTTAAATCTAAATATTTTTTATAATTAGCTGGTAAGTAGTACCTCCTGAACCAACTGAGGAAGCTATTGATACATTCATACAGCTATTGATTCAGGCTCTCTACAGAGTCAGTTATTTCTTTATGGCCAGAAATGGATTGATCTTCTTTTTGTTTTTAATCAGAAAGTGATCTCCTTATAGCTAATGAACATGTGTAGACAGTGGAGCTAGTGAGCTGTACCAGCGACAGAAATTTGATTGCTCCTGGGAGTAACTGGGAGTAAGTGGTTGAAGGAAAAGGCAAAATCTGAACAGAATCCAAGGAGAAACAATCTGAGGGTGAAATGCTTAGATTGTGGACAATATACTTAAGGGACCTGATGAAACACTAGACAAAGCACTAGGAAATCATTCTCATTTAGGTATATAACCTCAAGTAAAATAAAAGGATACTTCAAGGCACTTAAAATGATTTGAAGGCACTTAAAATGACTTGAAGGACACTCTTTGGATTGTGATAGTTCTTTCCTCACAAGCTCTGCTTTGCTGAAATATTATTGCACATGCCCTCTGGGCCACTCTCCCTGTTCACATTAAATTCTTGTCTTATGTGATACCCTCAGCGGCATACTTAGAAGTGCTTAGACAAGATAAATCAAATCTTTAACACGAGGAAAAGTTGAAATAATAAACATGACAATGGGTACACAAATGGAAGGTAATAGCAATTCATGATTTTTAATAAAAGTTACATTCTTCTGTTGTGGTTGGACTCGGATTAAGGTAGGGTTCATGGAAAATCATATTCCTGCAGAGGTTTTTAATGTACACAGTTGTCAAGGGATAAAAAAACCTATGAAGTCCGTAACAGTTAAGGCCTCAGGTGCTCAGGACCTGCAGATGGAGATCAGGTTTTCAGACTTTATCAGCACCCAGCAATTCCCACTGCAGTACTTACGATCAGATGTTAAACACTTTGTAAACTCTAGTGAAGGTGAAAATCTTGAGTTCTACCAATTTTGCTCAAAAATCTCAAAAGGATATTATGACACACCTAAAATTTAAATCTTATTTTGTCAGAAAAACATGACCTCTCCTTTGTTTCTTATGTTTTTGAAGAATTTTTTAAAAAATCAAACTTAAGCCCAAAATAGTACTTTAAAAAAAATTTTAATTGAGAATTTTATTGCCGGCTCAGCAGAACAGGGATAACTGAACACATGCCTTGAGCAATGAGATAAATCTAGCTCTATTGCTCTTAAAAACACTCTCCATGTGGAGCAGATCTAATACAGTAATGCAAATACCCTTAGAAGAATAGTAATAATTGAAAAAAAAACCAACGAATGCTTAATTCAATAGCTGGGTATCTAGGGTATCTGTTAAATCAACCACAGATCACTTTAATTAAGACCTCAAACTTGCGAGCTTTGAAAGCTGAATTTTGTAAAGTGAGTTTGCTCATTAGTTAGGACCTTCAAATACCTGACTGCTCTTTTACTGTTTGAATATGAAAACCCAGTGAAACCAGTGGGGCTCCAGCAGATCTCATACTGGACGTGATTTCTAGTTCCCGCTAGTTGCGTTACTTACCTAGCCTGAGCTCAGTCTGTGCTCCCTGTTCCTCCGCTGTTGCAGGTTGGAAATGTTCTAACTCAATTACTTCCTGACCACTCCCACAGTACACAGCCACTTTCTTACACGCTTGTGCAGTCTCATTGGAGGGATAAAACAGCAAAGAAGTTTGAATGCATTTGAACAAAAACTGGCTTGCTGATTTACTCTTTAAGAGGAGGCTACATAACCAAATTCAATTTAAGTCTTGAAAAAAGAAATCAGATTTCTCTGCCTGCTTTCAGAATATTTTTCCTTTTTGAAATATGAATAGAAATTTCCATAGTAAGTAGTCTGGTGCAGGATGACCATGAGCCAGCACTGTACCCTTGTGGCCAAGAAGGCCAATGGCATCCTGGGGTGTATCAGGAGGGGGGTGGTGACCTGAAACTGAGCTTTTCTCACACGCTTCTATCAATTGCTGTATTAGTAACGTGCAAAACTTTGTTCAACTCACATACTGTGAAGAAAATGATAGTGTTTTGCACTTAATTTGTTGGCTTTTGTTCTTTGTATCATATTTATAGTTTTCTTGTGTAGGTATTTTTGGGTGCAAAATTTCATTCCTGTACAAATATCTGTTCAAATACAAATTATTTTAGCGTTTGCAAGCCTTTTCTTGTCTAAAAGAAGTATAATTTTCTATCTACATAATGTGATTGTGCTCTTGAATGCACCAGTTTAAACTTAGAGTAACTCTGAAACAGCAGAGTAGTACAAGGTCTGTTTTGGCAGCCTTCCTATGTCTAGAAATCAATCCTGAATGCAATAGTAACAATTTGCAAAAACAGACAGTTCTGCAAATAACAATATTATATATACTGGTGTAGCCTTTTAAAATAAATTGTTATTATGAAATATACCAAATAGCTTTGAAGATTAAAAACAAGTACAGATCAGAACCAACAGGAACACATATCATTGAGAAAGACTTTGTACAATGTTCTTTTACAGTGACTACTTGACTTTGTGCTTTTTTGCTAAAATCATGAAAGCCTCAGTAGATGTTAATCCTGGGAAGGCTGTCCCGGCTCAAACATCATCTTTGGTTAGTTTCACAATTTCTTACGAGACAGGATCCTTTCTTTTAAACTTTGAGCAGATTTTATTTCATTTATTCAACAGGAGCTTGGGCTGTTGTCCAAAATTTAGCTCTTTATCTGTTGGGAGGATATAGCTGCTCATCTGAGCTGAAATAATTTGCCATCTCCGTGTCTGTGCCTCAGTATGCGACTTTTGAGTATAATAAGCTCAATGACAGTGCATACGGTCTTTTGTTTTTCACTAAAGTAATAAAAATAAGGATGATCAGAGACCTATTCTGACTTTTTTCCCTTTGATTTTTTTTAAGCTCCTTGCTTTCATTAAATACACGTTTGTGAGAGTAACATTTCTGTTATACAGCAAATACGTTGACTCCTTATGTACCAAAACCACTGAATAACAAGAACTGGGACTCACCTTCTGGTGCTTATATAAATCAGGATTTTACTATGAGGGGCTACCTTCTATAAGCTCATCTCTGTATTATGAAGTAGGTGGTGAAATTACTTTGATCCAGCTCATCTGCTTGCCATGGCCACTGTATGAAATACAGAAATACAAAGCTTTTGTGAGAAAGGGTCTGAGAGGAGAGGTTTATAAACTGTTGCAAAGACAGCAGCAAAGTCTTTGGAGGGAAGCTATTCTCACTTCTTCCTGCAACTGGGAGAAAGCCCAGAGAAACGGGCATAGAAATCCAGCACTAAAGCTCAAAGCTGCTGGATACTGTTGCTGAGATGGAAGTGTGTTCACCATATTGAGGTTCAGGTAAAACTAGAGAGGAGGTGAGTTTGAAAAATATGGTAATTTAGACCCTGTTCTGAATCAAAAATAATGCTAAACTTCAAAATTATTGCTTGTTGCTTTTTCCAGGTCAAGAAGAAATTGGGATTCTGTTATAGTTTACACTGTTGATGACCAAGATATTTTTTATTTGTAATACTATACACTTGCTGTCACATGCTTCCTTTTAATCTGAAACGTAACATAGCTCAGGCTGATTTTTGCTAGCACTAAAATCAGAGCTTGGTACTCAAGCATCATAGAGACAGAAATGGAAGCAAAGCAGGTGAGGAGAATTTGTGCTCCCATAGAAATTTAATTTCATCAAACTCAGTCCAAAGGGGCTAGGAGTACAGGTGCATTGGGAAGTATTACGGACACAGGCATGAACTGGCAGATTTCTAACTACATAAATGTGGGAAGGCATGTTTCAGGAGTTCAGTGATAGAAAGAATTGAGATGTGCCTGGGCATAATTAGCTAATTAGGAAAAGAGTCATGGGTACAAGATCAGCCCGTGAAGTTTGTGTCTGGTGAAATTCCAGAAATACTTTTAGAACGTGGAAATTTTTGGTTGTTGTTTTTGGGCTTTTGTCTTTGCTTTTCCTTTTTTTTTTCTTTTTCAGGGAAAGCAGACAAAGCATGGTACTAAAGTTGTTATTCAAAATAAATGTGAGAACAGGAAAAAAAGATATTATTTAAAAGTAATCTTTACTGTATCATCCAAGATGACATCCATTTATGACAATTTTTAAATGCGTGATTTATAGAGTAAGTAAAATAAATTAAATGTTTTTAATTATGCTGCTTCGCACTCAGTCACATTTCTCAAAGATAATCAGCTTTAAGGTTTAATATCCAGCTTCTTCAAGAGTTCACTTAAGTATTCTGTCCAAAAGTAAAAAAACCCACAAACCCATAGCACTTTGTTTCAATAACAAGTGCGCTAAAATGACCTACAGTTTTTGATATTTCAGTACAAAATGTTTTATTGCATCGGTTGATCTATTTCTCAATATCTTAATTTTTTTCAGAGCAAAGAATTTGAAAAAAGAGAAAAATCTGTAAATTATTATTTATAGGAGACACTTGTTTTCATACAGATTTTGTATTGTTATGTACTGGATAATTCTTGATGAACCACTCTTATTGAAGAGCTGACCACCTTAACCACCTCAACAGGTTTTATGTCTCTGACAGCGTTATGATTATGTTGGCCACATAAAAATAGTTTCTTAGTAAATGCCCACAGTCCTGGGAAGCTGATTCCTGTCTAAACCTGTTCAGCTTTGCTTGATTCCAGGGTGGAAACTAAACTTATCCAAGGTTCTTGATGTATGAAGGAAAGAGAGAAAAGTAATTCTCCCTTATCAGAGAATATAAAAATATTAAAAAGTGAAAAATGTAATTTGCCTAGGAACTTCGTCCTGAGAAATCTTACCTTTTGTACATAATGTTGGATTTCTAGAAGCAATTTCCATTGCGAGAACCATCACACTGGATAAAAAAACCTGTTTTGTTTGTATCTGATTCTCTATTCCTTGTCTTAAAGGTCAATCTTTTCATAGGCAGACAGGCTACTTCATATGAATCAGGTATCAATCTGCAGGAAAGACTTGTTACATGTATTGATTTTGCATACTATGTACAATTTGAATTTTCTTATGACAGTGAGGTTCATGGTTTAATTACAGATTGGTGGGGAAGTTCTTCCTTTTGTATTTTTTGGTTTGGGCTTTTTGTTGTTGTTGTTTCGTTTTGTTTTTTTCTTAAAGTACACAGGAGCATTAAAAACAGCTATCACAAGAATGATAAGCACTGTTAGAATTCTTACCTTTTTTTTTCCTTGAGCACCATAACACACTAACATGAAGTAGCAAAGAACTTGCAGATAATGTACATCTCTGGGAGAAGCAGTGCTTATTCTGAATGTATAATATAAACCAATGACAATGTTCTGTTCAAATTAATATGTTTTCTTTGAAAAGCAGTAATGTCCTACCCACAAAGGACACCCTTTGAGTGCAGAAACATACCTCATCAGTGCTTCTCCTTCTTTACATTTAAGAGACTTCACGGAAAGTCTGAGACTTGAGAAAAAAAATCCCTTGATTACAATTGCACCCTTTTTAGCTCTTACAAAGTTCTATACCCCTTACTCATCAAATGGTGTGTTCTTTTGAGTCTTTTAGTCAATGAAGGTTCTGCCTGGGAAAATGACAGTGATCTCTTGTTGCAAATGTTTGTAACTTACCAAGAATGATCATACGCTTACTGGCGCTCATCTTCTGACTGCAAATTTGGTAGCATCATCAACTTTATCACTGGAAGGAGTTTTGGAGAAGCAGTGTTATGAATACTATTTCTGCTGTGTTCATAGCAGGTTGAAATAATGTAATGGGATTTTTCCAAGGACAAAGGCTTTACTGCGCGCTAACGAAAAAACAGAAATCATCTTTCTAGACATGCTTTTTAAATACAATATGGAATATACATTCTGATCTCTGAACAGACTTCATCCACTAAGAAAACTGAGGTAACTTCAGGAATTTGGATCTTTAGTTTCATTGCTAGCTGATAAAACTGGTCAGTAATTCTCTTTATTTTATGGAAGAAAACTATGAAACTTTGAGACTACGTCAGGTTCAGTCAGCAGCTCATACAGCTTCCAGGTCTGCCCTGTGTTTCTGCATAGCAGATGGAAAGCCAATGTTGCCAAACTTATTTTATGATGTTTCTGATATTTCTGAGGCAAAATATCAGTAGATTTCAGTTCCTTTTTTTTTTCCTTCCCTGTGTATTTGGATCTTATTTTTGTTAGATACATCTGTTTTCAGGAATTTTGGATCCATCAACATTTAGTTTCTTAGCCAGGGACATATTTTATTTTGTTAAACTTGTGTTATGTTTAACTATGATATAAACAGAATGGCATAAGCCAATCACTTGCATCTGCATCACTAAAATATGCTGTCTATATGTTAATTTACATTTAAATTGAAGAAATCACATGCAATTACCCTGCTCACTCTATTGCTAAATGTATTGTTCAAATGGTCTATAATGTTTAGTTTCCAAAGGTTTCTTGGTTGCTTCTCACAGAATTGTTTACAAATGTTCTAGAAATTCACTGGAAATGCAGATATAGCACAACCATAATTGCCTTCCTCTTTAGGCACCTATACGCTTTCTAGTCTGCTGGTCAAAGGCTTCGGTATCCCACTTTTGCAGCCAAGCACAAACAAGTTGAATAACCAGGACATGATGTAGTTACCAGGCAAAAGCATCTACAGATTAGTGCCACTCCAGTATTCGGCAAAAAGAAAGTTAAAGACAAAAATTTATCCTCGATACAGCATCTACATTTGTTATTTGTTGTATTATTTGTATAAAAATGGGTCTGTTTCAGAAGCAAGAGCTTCTGAATGAAGCTTCTCATTCAGAAGCGTAATGGAATGAGAGCAATTTCTTTTTTGTTTGCTTCTGTAAGCTGTTTATATAACTTTCTATAATTTAATTTTACTTCACTAAAATCAAGCCTGACACCCAAACGGAACAGAATACTGTATCTTTGTGTTTCTTATGCAAAATGTTTACGTGTGGGGAGAGGTGACGTGATACTGGTTCATTGGGATTTGGTAAATGTTTTGCTTTCTCTTGTATTTAACGAGCTTGCAGGTCCCTCTAACAAACAGAAATTCTTTAAAATAAACCAAGGTCTTATTCTGAAAGCAATCTCTCTCTAGAGTGAGAAATACTTTGAACAATACCATAGACCCATGTTTTTTGGGGTTAACCTCTGATTAATGATTTCTCTTTATTTTGTGAGCAAGCTTGGATTCTACCTGCTAGCCTTCAGGCTGCTTTACCCACATCTAAGAGCAGTCTAGTAGTCTAGATATGATATGATATATGATAT
>NW_010167252.1:0-1081 GCF_000695765.1 Mesitornis unicolor
TGAGTCTAATAAATACTTTGAGGAAATGTTATATAAAGAGGCACTGTATTAGTAATATATATAGTAAAAGAATTTCCTAATCCTCTAGAAAAGGGGGGACTGAAAAAGCGATTAAAGAAATCTTGGGAAACATTGTATTACTTATCACTTACTAAATGTGCTGTTAATTGTGTGGACTGGGTGGAGCGAGAAGTCTTGAGTTACTGATAAGAACCAGAGAGTGGTCTCAAGAACCGGCTAAATCCAACCCCCCGGAGAGAACAACTGAATCTGTGCACAAGCAAGAGTTACTAGTGGTCACGAAAAAAGGCTCTCCACGATGACCACCAGAAGGTACTGCGCAAGCGCAGTTAGGAGGAGTTTATGGAAATGATTTCCTGGAACTAATCTTAATACGAAGCGGGGATAGGTCATGCATATGTATAGGCGTATTGGGAAATCTTATGTATATGTAACATTTTACCGCATATAACCTCGGCGAGCAGCGGCACTCGGTGCACAAGGTTTTAAGAAAGAGCTGCCTTGCTGCCCACCGGTGAATAAACATACTTACTTTACAGTCTTACGGATTGTGGGGTCTGCTTTGTATCCGCACGTCAAGATAAGGTGCAATACAATGAGGACATAGTGCAAAATTAAGGTTATACAGCATAAAACTATGGCTGTTGATCCAGTCATAACGCTTTTGTCAGTTTATGCTTTTTGTCATGTTAGCCAAGGAATAAAACTGAAGCTGACAAGACAGGTTGAAAGAAGCACACTCGGAGACATGGAGCAAAAGGCATTTTTAAACATAGCTTTAATCTTTAGCATTTGTGGCTAGTTTGCTGCAAGTTTAAACTTACCTAGGTTTCTCATCCACCCCATATCCAGCTTCAACTGTATATTAAGGCTGGTTCCTGGGTTGAGAAAATAATTTGCTTTTATTCCTTTGACTGAACTGGTATATTTTATTTTCACTCAGTTTTTTTTGGCCAAACTAACTCAGCCACATACAAGAGCAAGGTGCTCTAGCCAGGTCCTGGGAAAAGGCTAATTCTCTCAGACTGTTTTGGGTTGTGGGTTCCCCGTCCCTCCCCCC
>NW_010167253.1:0-2868 GCF_000695765.1 Mesitornis unicolor
TATTCTCAAATCAGTTTGTTTTCATTGACATAGCCTCTCTGCAATGGATACTGGACAGTAATTAGCAGATATAACCTAATTAGGAATCAAGGTAGAGTGAAATTTAGACAGGAAAATGTCATTTTATTATCAGTGTTCATAAATCATAAATAAACTGGACTAAATGTAATAAAGTAGAGGTTTTCCAAGCAAGACCACTGAGCCGGGAAAAGGTTCAGACTATACAAAAATTATATATTATGAGATAAATAATCTCTTGTGTTATATTTCATACAGTCCTAGTTTTGCACTAGGTACTTTAAGAGGGACTGAATAAAAGACTAAGACAGTCCTAGCTAGGAAAGTACATTTGTGAGGACCCCATCAGTGGACCAACAACTTCCTAAATCATATCTATTGGTAATAAATATAAATATAAGTACAAGTACAAATACAAATATAAATATGGCTTAACCTTGGCTATGTTTAAGTCCACCAACAAATTTCTTGCAGTTGATGCAAGTCCATTGATAGCTTACTTGGGAGAGGCCCAGAAAATGAAGAGCATGAAGCTATCTCATACCAAGAACACAGTTCTTATGGCACTGTATAAATATTGAATATACTCCTACTTTAATTGAGCAGCAGTAATTGATGTTAATATCGTTTGGCTTACACTGGTTTTTAGGGGATGGCCCATTAAGCATGTTTTCATTAAACAGAGTGTGTGTCACTGACACAGGACATGAAACAACAGATGGTGACCTCTTCATCTCTATGCTGTTATGCTGAAAATCAAGGCCAATGTTCAGCACCTCTGTGAGCAAATGCAAACAGGAATTTACAATAAAAGTGACATTAGAAAAACCCAAACAAAAACAAAACCAGAGAAGCATCTGCAGTTTTTTTCTAACCACTTTGTCTATCATCTGGTTGTTTTACCTGCCTGAAAGTCCTAGGGAAAATATAAGCTTTTTAGAATATTCTGAACAACAAGAAATACAGCATATTTTGCACCATATGGATAATCTCAGGACTTCATAAAAAGCTATCAAAAGCAAGGAATACACAGGCTCCAGAGTAAGCATATGTTGCATTACGGCATGATTAGAAAGGTCTTTTCCTCGCTAGAGGAATCCGAAAACATCTACCACTAAAACCCATGGCAATCAATCACCAGAAGTCCTGTAGTCAAACAGTGCAAACCTAAAATTACAAACATGATGAGTTAAATGAGGAGAATCATGCAGTCTTTATAAAAGCAAACTGTCACATTTTGGAGTTGGTTTTTAGACCTATGGAGCATCTGCACCAGTTTTTTAATCTTAATATTCACGGTCAATTAAAAAAGGTCAGTGAAAAGACCTATTTTTAGGGAAATAAGTTGTATTGGTGGCATCTGCTGCCTAATCAATTTATAAGCTGATAGATTTGTTCAAGCAACTGATGATTGTGATCCGAGATAACAGTATTAAAAATTGTTTTATATTTAATCAAGGAAATTAAGACACTATTGTGATCAGCACTGAAATCATTGTTGAAATGAAGCACAGCAGACCAAGAAAAGGATAGATTTCTTATACAGCTGCTGCAGTTTGGCCTGTTTCTGCATGACGTGTTACTTTATCAACTTATTTTCATGACAAAGACTGAAGAAGATGAATGCTAAAGCAGTAAATGACGGCAGTTTTGTAAGGGCTGGAATGAGAAGGTTGTGGTAGAGCATCCTCTGCAGTGGCAGTAAGGAAACTGTATGTTCACAACAAAACCCAACAGGTAAGCTTCCAAAATGTTTGAGTCTCTTCAGCATTTCCTTCCCTTCATAGCACTCTGCAGATATCTAATTTCTGTGGGATATTGCCCACATCTGGTTTTCACTGTAGCTCTTTCACTTCTCTGGTAACATCCTTAAGAAAGCCAAACCCATACGATCAGGTAAACAATTATACCAGCTTAGATATAAACCAGAACTCCCAAACCTTGGCAATGCCTCAGTTTTAGCAGCCGATGCCATAAAGAAAGATTAATCTGATGAAAAAAAAGGTTACATCCTATTCCAAATTATCAAGGCATCCAAGATCTCAATGTAAATCCAGTCCTCTTATTATATCAACTTCTATTAAATAGTTACAATTGTGGTCATAATAATCCATCATGATGAAAAACGGATCTCAGCAATGCTGCTATTTTATTTACAGCATGAATATTCTGGTGAGCGATAAGTACTGGACACAGTGTAGTGTCTGGCAGTAATATGCATGCTTATTTACAAGCATTTAAAGGTGTGACATTTCTTTTATTCACACCAGGAATTACTTCCGTGCGATAAAGGAAGCAGTACAATATTGCCCTGTAAGCAGAGAAAGAAGATATTATCACTAACTAATTTTCAGTGTATTTCAACTTGTACTACACAACCCTCGCTACTTTTAAGTTTGGTTTTTTTTTTCATTTAATGTGGTATTGTAGAGGAAGTATATTCTCTGCAGATGGCTTAACTTCAGTAGCTGAAATGCGTTGCTTTTATTGAATTTGAAAGACAAAATCACAGGGCCACACCGAAAGGGCTCAGAAAAATTAGGAATAAATAATATAATAAGAATGGAAAGTTTCTTTCGAAAAACTAGTACAAACCCATGTATTTTACTACCCATAAAAAATGTCCAAAATACTTAATATGTGCAGACCAAAGAAAATCCCACTCTGTACATACCCACTGTAAAATTCAGTATCTCCGACATACCCATCCCGACATCACCAAGTTCCCAGCTACCATTTTTCCAAGCTTAATTTACTTACCTCACTACAAATCAGTTATATGAAGATTAAACAGTGTCTGCAAAGCTCCAGACAGACCGTCTCTTGGGTGGAGAACTGGCTGGCTGGTCG
>NW_010167254.1:0-2996 GCF_000695765.1 Mesitornis unicolor
GGCGGGGAGGCCGGGCGGGAAGTGGGGGTGTCCCGGTGCCGTCCCGGTTCCGGTTCGTATCCAAGTTCCGCCCCTTCACTGGGGCACCCTCAGCACCTGCTGCCTCTCTCCCGCCGGGTCACAGCGACAGGTTCCCCCGGGGCCGGATGAAGGCGGCGAGGCGGGCTCATAGGGAGCATTTCGCCTCAGGCGCCTCGGCCCCTTCCCTTAGCGGCCCTGGCCTCCTCAGCCCCCGCCCTTGTCCACCCAGGAAGGTGAGGGAAGCGCTGCCGCCGGAGTGCTCCCAAGCACGGCGCTTACCCCTAAGGGCGATTTTGGTAGTGGTTTTTCAGCCTTTTGAGAGGGGCTTGGCCCGAATTGGAGGAGTTTTGCCCAAAATGCAGGCGGCATTTGTGTGCGTGTGAGGGAGGATGTGGAGAGAGGGATTAATCGTCGTAAATCACGATGGAAAACAGCCAAACTAGAATTAGCCCTCGGGCTTTTTATCCTCGGGGGAAGCTGGAAAGCCTGTAAGGTTCTTTTATAGTGGGGTTTTTTTCGTTTTCCCTTTTCACAGCACACTTGTCTTTGCAGTTAGATGAAACGCCAAAAAAATAAAGGCATAGAAGAGATGCCTTCCCTATCAGGAAAGTAGCATGTTTGCTGATTTCACGTGACTTGAGGCACCAGAGGGTCTCAGGTAGTCAGCAGCTGGCTTACTGTGCCGTCTCCCTGCACGTCACATGTTTCTTCTCATAGTTTTTTTCCCTCTGCAAAACACAGAGATCATTAGGTTTAGCTTAATTTTAATTTTTGCCTCTACAAACATAGGGAGAAGTGCACATAAGCCATGTGGACATAAGGAAAAGCAGCAGGGCCAGTATTCCATGTGCCCTTTGATTCCCCTGCAATATGGGAGAGGGTTTGGTGGAGCAGGGCCCCTTGAACACTGCCTGCCTCACCCTGCACCAAGCAACGTGCACCAGGCCCTCGCAGTCACTCGGAAAAGCTGGGTGACATTCCTGGCATTACCCAGAAGGCTTCGCTTGTTCCATTGAGTTGGCCAAGAAGTAATCACAAGTTTCAGATGGACAAACATGTCTTGAAATGCATCTAACTTCATTTCAAACTGCAAATTCATTATGTAAGTTGACAGCTGACAGTGCAAGCTTGTTTTAGAAAAATAAAGTGAACGGTTTCATTAACAATTATTTATTTGGCATCAATTTCAAAGTGGAAAATTAAAAGGAACATTTTTGTCATGTTTTGCTGTATTCCTTCCAAAAAGCAAAAAGCACTGTGCAAGCTTATTAAAAGTTACGTGATGTGTGTGGCGAAGATGCCTTAAAACTATGGCACTGTCAGATTTGGTTTGCTGAATTTCAGTCTAGAGATTTTGATGTTAAAGATGCAGTTGAAGTTGATAACAACAAAATTAAGGCATTGATCAAATCCATTTGGCATTTAACAACACAAGACATTGATGATAATCTTAACATATCAAAACTGAATGCTGTAAACCATCTAAAACAACTTGGTTATGTTAGGAAGCTCATTATTTGGGTACCACATGAGTTCAGAGAAATTTATCTCACTAAGCGCATTGTTATCTGCCTTGATAACAGGCAATGACAAATGGATCGTCTACAACAACAAATGAAAAAGATCATGGAGCAAGCGTGATGAACCAGCTCTAAGCACTTCAAAAGCAGAGATTCACCAAAGGAAGGTGATGCTGTCAGTCTGGTGGGATTTTAAAGGTATTGTGTGTTTTGAATTGAATTTAATGGAACCAAACCATTAATTCAGACATGTACTGTCATCAGCTGGATAAATTAAATGATGCCATCAAAGAGAAGTGTCCATAACTGGTGAACTGCAAAGGTGGTGTGTTTCTCCATGATAACACCAGACCACATACCATACCAGTTTGGGCACGTGTCAAAAATTGTTACAGCTTGGATGGGATGTGTTACCACATCCACCATATTCACCAGACCTGGCACCACCAAGGCTGCCATTTGTTTTGCCTTGAACTGTAAAACCTTTGAGAAAAGGTTAAAGCTGTTGCTTGTTAGGACCTTTGTGAAATTCAGTTGCAGACTCAGCAATCCCACAGATAAGCAGAAGGCCAGAGCACATTCTGTGAAGATAAATGGTATCCCCCAATTGAACAGAAACCCCTTTGACTGTCCTACTAACCCTATCTAGGAATGCCCAGGTATCCTGTGGTTGTGTAGCCAAAGATGCTTAGAGAAATAGTGCTGATAATGCCCAATTAGCAGAGTAAGAGACAAAATACATCTGCTTCTGGGAGAAAGGTGGAAAGTTTACAGCGATGAAGACAATAAGCCTTCCTCCCCATGACCCCCCAAAGACCACCAGAGGGCTGTAGGGCGCATGCCCAGATAGGAGGGGTTGTATGGTAATGATTTTTGGAGGAATCCCTGCTTTGTATTAATGAGTTCTCGGTATCTCGTGTGTATGAATAGGTAGCATATAAACAATCACTTTGTAGTGAAAAATCAGAGTCCTCCCAAGGAATGATCCTGGGGACTCCCCGCCCGTACTGCAGAGTACCTGCTTTCTAAAACTCAAAGAGGAGCCTTAGAGAGTGAACTTATTTTCCAGCTTTCTTGGAATCACCTTCACTGCTGATGAGGATGTCAAATCATTCTTGGAACAGTTTTTTTTTTGCAAAAAAAGGTTAAGAACTTTATTGAGCATGTGTCATGTCGTGCCCTGCCTCGGCGGGAAGAAAGCAACTCAAAGTTGAAAAATGTAACAGCGTTGGTAGTGCGGGTTCTCAGCGAAGCAGGAAAATAAAAGGGGTAAGAAAAGGTCCCGCCACGATGACGACGCGGCGCAGTCCTCCGGTGGCGGGAAGAACGCACTTTTTTAGTGTCCAGGCCTTGGAGGCTGCTGCGCAGGCGCCATCGCTTGGGGGTAGTCGTGAGCCCCTTCCCCACTTTGTCTGGCCCCTGGGCATATGTGGTCTTGTCTGGCAACACAGACCT
>NW_010167254.1:3062-3266 GCF_000695765.1 Mesitornis unicolor
GTAACTCTGTGTCTGTCACAGCGTGGAATCGTGAGGGTGCCTGAAAGGCAGCAAAAGGTAATTGAAGAAAATGGGCAATATGTTGTTTAATGCAGTTTTTGCTTCCCATTAGAAATTCGCCTGTCATTTACCCAGAAAAAAACCCTCGCAATTACTTCTTTGACCAACCCGATAAAATAATCGAACGGAGAAGTCCAGGGAGGC
>NW_010167255.1:0-269 GCF_000695765.1 Mesitornis unicolor
GACTTTGGGCCCTCACAATGCGCATTTTGGCTGTAAAAGGAGATTTTGGGTCCTTAATGGAAGTTTGGGTCCTTACAATTGGCTTTTTGGCCATTAAATGAGAGTTGGGGCCCTAAAAATGGACGTTTAGAGAGCTAAAATGAGAGTTTCTGTTCTAAAAATCTCAGCTGGGACCCTAAACATGAGAGTTTGCGCCCTAAAATAAGAGTTTGACTCCTAGAAATCAGAGTTTGGCCCCCTAAAAATGAGAGTTTAGGCCTTATAAATGA